>NC_072733.1:32242998-32542998 GCF_026930045.1 Uloborus diversus | reverse complement strand
AGTATGCGCCATGACCCCCCCCCCCCTCCATCCCAGGTGGGCACCCTCGGAAATCAGAACTTCCTTGATTTTAGTATTTTATCTTCGCAAAAATGTATTAACATTTCTCTAGCTACTAATGAATAAGTTATTAAAAATGTCAACTTTTAATAACTCTAATCTGTACAGAAATCGGTTTCCACCGGGAGAATATATCCTGCTACACCATGGGGAAAATATCTGGTCCCCCTCTTCTCAAAATGTTGCATATGGGCGCCCATTTTCCGGGATCAATATGATATATCAAGGGGTTAAATGGAGTTAGGACATCGCTCATGAGAAAGATTTAGGCACTCTTTTGATACTATTAAATTGTTTCTTCATTCCAAGATAGTCACTTTTGGAGATCGGGAGGTGTCGACTGCTCCCCCCCCCCCCCGTTATAAAAAAAATTTTTGGACTAATGTCAACTATACTTTATCTTAATGAACATTGGCAAGGTCGATGCTTATTCCGAAACTGTTGACTTTTTTTGTTCAGCATCATTTTTAGTATTTCTTCAGGAGAGAAATCCGACACTGCCTCTGTTTCGGTTTCTGACTTTGTATGCATATCGCGCGTCATCAGCATTACGTTAACGTTATATGTTCCTAAGAATGAATCTTGCTTTGCAACCATGTTTCTGTCTACACACAGTCAGCACAGCTTATTTGGATGATATAGTTATGAATCCCGTACTGTATATATGCACAATGGGAAAGGGGAGCATGAGTGTCCTCGGTTCCAGAGCTGGATCTGCGTACTTGCAGACCCCGCGTTGCGGGGGACCCAATGTCCCAAGAAATTGGGGAAAAAATTAAAAAAAATAAATAAATAAAAAACTACACAAAGACTTAATTACGTCACAAACATACTACTAGGGGAATGGACCTACAGATTTTGGGGCACAAAATTTATAGATCCGGTCCTGCTCAGTTTAAAGTAAAATAAAAAACAGAGCCCCTTCAAGAAAAAAATTGGGCCTACCAATACAGGGCCGCCAGAGCTTGAGTTTTCCTTCAAGATCTTATAGTTTTTTTCAATCGGAGACTACCTTTTTTTAAGATCAAACTATCCAAATAACGAGCTTGAACCTCCCTCCCCACTACCATATGGCCTATTGTGGCAATTGTCCCTGATAAAAAAAAATACTTTGTGCTGATTAACTAATACGAATACGACGACCAGCCAGCAGGGGCGGATACAGAAAAATCATTTGGAGGGGGTACGGAAAATTGAATAGCCCCCCCCCCCCGCATCACCTTTGATGTTTCATAACAAAGCTTTAATGACTTTATTTTTAAAAGTGCATGTTTTTTATTTCTTCTTTAGATCGAGGAATCTACTTCGAAGTACATGAATATTATGCACTAATATACTTTTAATGTAGACCGAAAACATGTGAAATACATGAACCGAAAACATATTTAACGTTTCAAGCCATTTAAATACTAAACCCAATATAATGTCACCGAGATGCTAGACAACGAGCAGTTTTACTCAGGAACATTGCCGTTAAGGTTATAACAAAAGGGCAAAGTTATTAAATAAACCCATACCTCACTTGAAGTTTTTTAAATTAATTTATAAAGAAAATCATAACATATAAGTTTTACTGAAGAATTCAGAAACTATTTTTGTGTGAATTTCAAAACAATTGCTGATTTTTTCTTGAAACCAGGATACAGTTGAGATAACATATTGATACTACATGCCGTTTCCATTAAAAATCATGGTTTTTCCAAGAAACTACCATATTTCTTTCATTTTGCATTTTTTATAAGCTGAAAAAGAATCGCAAATAGGTTCCTGGATCAAAATGACTCTTTTAGGTGCGCCTACAAATTAAAAAAAAATAAATAAATAAAATTTAAAAAAAATCAAAATAATTATTGATTTCACCAAAGAAGAATTAGTGGACGAATCGCGATAATACGGTCCCTTGAATTCGAAACTAGTGAGTTAAATGTATTCTGCAACTCTGAGCCTCTGACTCCAGTAATACATCCTTAGCAAGCAAATATGCTGTGTGTGTTTTGTGTTCTTTTTAATTAACTACGTAAAAAATGCAAAAGAAAAGTCAATCAAAAAGTAATAACTAAAATAGTGAAATTAATTCATCCTTTGGAGGGGAGGGGGGCGCAACTCCCAGCCAGTCTAGCATAGATTAGGGTTGGTGACAAAACCTCTCCTGAAACGTTGGTCCAAAAAAAAAAAAAAAAAAACCTCAAAACCATTTATTCCTAGAAAGAAAAAAAAGTGCGATTTTTCCGTTCACGTCATAGTTAGGAACAACTGCCTTAGCACATTACAGAAGTGGGAAAAGCAGATTCTGTAGGTCGAATTTGGAGTTAAGGTTAGGGTAGGGGGGGGGGGGGGAGCATCTTTTCACGGATTAATCGGTAAAATAAATTTAAGTGATCGATACGCTAATTAATGGACGTATCTCAACTCCACATCAAGGAAAATTGATATTCTGTTGAGATTCTTGAGTCATTAAATACAAAATTAATCAAAAAATTTATTTTCCTTTTTTCTTCCCATAATAGGAGGAAACAAACATTAAATATGTATACTCAAACCCCAAATAATGAGGGAATTAACAAAATATTTATAAACGAATAAAAATTTTATGTTTTAAATATTTATTTAGCGAGACTTATTTTCGTCGTCATGGTTACAAATCGTCTGCATTCAAGGCTTATCTCAAATAGTTTTTGCATAAAGGGTTTTTTTGTGTAAAATCAAATATTTTCAGGAAAAACATCTAAAAATACTTAATTCGGGTAAGGATAAAAGTATAACATTATACGTTGTAAGTTTAATCTTTATGAAAAGTGCACGAGTGCAATTTGGTCATATCTTTATTACCTCATATTAATTACTAGTTTTTTTTAAGAATATGCCTCCTTTTACTTAACCTAGAAAATCACTGGTCATGATATGATGAGTGTGAATTTGTCCTCTACTTCCATTCTATACATAGAAACAAGAAACTCAACGAGTAGGGTCCTATCACAATTTGTGATTTCGAAAAACATAATTTGAAATCAAGACGTCAAAATTCAAATGAATGCCAGGGCCTTTTTTTTTTTTTCAAGTTACAACAATTTATACGTTTTGAAGTAAAATTGTGAAATCAAAGTTTGTGTGTGGTCTTCGTATTAATGTGGGGTCTCTTGACTAGAATGTGCTATGCTGCGAATGCTTGAAAAAAAATATGACAGAATCTTGAAAAAGAGAGGAAAGAAACAAAATTTTGAAATTAAGAAATCATGGCTAAAACTAAAACAAGTGAAAATGTGTGAGGGCTATCAGCTAAAAATAGATAAATAATTATAAATCATGTATTATTTTGAAAAAGAAAGGCATATCCTCTCTAATATGCACACTTGAAGGATCCATGAGCAGTGCATGTCTGAGACAATTTCTTTTACTCATCATTTGTCCTAACATAACTGAACCCACACTTATTTGCAATATTAGCAACCAAACTTCAAATTATTAAAATGTTTTTTTTTTTCCACCACACTTCTAAGATTTATATGAAATGGCTAGATGTAGCTGTTAAAAAATATCGTAGCTAATTTGAGAGGTTGCTGAAAATTTATAACAATCTGGTAGAAAACATTAAATATACAGACACAGAGATTTGATACAAGAACTTTATTTATAGCTTCCAAAAATATACGCATAGTAGGTACCAATTCAAATGATCAAATCTTTATTTCTTCATGAATGAAACAGAAATATATCTGTTTAACAAATTGGATTTGATCAAGGGAAATGGAGCAAGCCTCCAAAAAATGTGGTAAAAATCTTTTAAAAATTAACCAATTCCTCTTAAATGAATTGTTATGAGGCATGTTATGTCTTCAGATACTTCCACCCTTTTTTGATGACGAGCAGACAAATTACACAGAATAATTTCAATATTTTGCCCCAATGTCTCGTTAGTTCTACCATTATCCTGCTTCACACTGTTCCTTCAATGTTCTACGTAGGATGCCTTTAAAGATGTCTTAACAAACTTCTAGGCAAATATCTAGAAAAAGGAAGATCCAAGCTTTAAATCTTCAAGAATATGCTCCTACTTAGTCTTCCATTGAGCTTAAAAATTTACTTTCTGAATTTTCATTTAAACTATTTTACAAAAATTATGGGTGCTATTAACAAAGATGAGGTAAGAGATATTAAGACATGAAAGAAACAGGTGATCTAAAGAAGCTCCAAACATCTCTATATGGAGTAAAATTGCGTAACACTTTTTCATCAGGGGTGTGTAAAGAGGTGTCAGAAGGTATAAAAATTACTTAACAAATACACTGTAAAAATTAATTTAGGTTAGCTATGCCAATCACTGTAAATTCAAGAGATCAATGAGCCTGAGCTGTTATCTTTCGCTAACAGCTCAGTTAGCAAAATCTAACACAGTTAGCTTTTGCTCCTCAGATGTGTAGACAAAATACTACATAGTACAGTTAACTCTCAATCACTGTACTCAAAGTCCTGAAAAAAACCGGCTGTAACCTTTGAGTTACGGGAAGCAACCACAGCCTTCTCAAGAGTTAATGACCTAATGAAATCTATGAGATAAAAAAATATTAGAATTAGAGTCAACTGCATAACACAAATCAATGAATAATAAAAAGTTAGAACATAAGAAAAAAATTCATGTACACTTGTTATTTGATGATTTTAAAGTTGAATAATTTCCTCCTTGATTACTTATTACAGATTAAAACTCATGAAATATCACACACATTCATACTTCTGTTGAATCAGTTATTACTCTTCAGGCTCCGACTAAATTGAAAAGCATAAGCAGAGGAAATGACAGCAAATGAAGCCAAATCTCTCTACTATGTGCCATTTAGTCAGGAATTTTCAGTTTTTGCATCTGCACATGCAACATACTTCTTGGACTGAGGGGGAAAAAACAACTTAATTTAAAACTTAAATGCACAAATATTGCCATGCATCATAATCATACTGGAATAATACACAATGCATTGTTTTTTCTCCTTTTTCAAATATCAAATTGCAGTTGGTTCTGTTTAACGACATTCTATTGAATGACTTTTCATAACCCCAGATACTCCACTGCAGTTTTATAAGCATTCTATTTAAGTACGATTTTTTTGTGGTCCCCTGAAAGTCGTTAGATAGTCAACTGTATTATATTTCTCATCTATTTCTAATTAAATCATTTATTTAATAGTTTTAATAGGTTAACATGCTGTTTTCAATAGCTTACTCTGCTTGACTTTTTTTGAACACAAATCAATAAACAATCACAAGTTAGAATACATGGGAAAAAGTTCATGTAGGCTTGTGTCATTTATCAACTTTTAAAAATACTACTAAGATAATAAGTAAAAATACTACTTTATCTACTTTAAAAATACTACATACAACTAAAGTTGTATGATTTTCTACTTGATTACCTCTTACAGATGAAAACCCTTGAAACATCATACAGATCCATACTTCTGTTGATTCAGTTGTTACTCTTCAGGTTCAGGCTAAACTGAAAAGTACAAGCAGAGGAAATGACTGACAGTAAATGAAGCCAAATCTCTCTACCATGTACCATTCAGTAAGGAATTCAGTTTCTGAAGCTGCACGCCCAAAATACTTCTTTAACTATGAGGGAAAAAAACAACTTAATTTAAGTCTTAAATGCAACAATTTTACAATGCATCACAATGGATTAGTACGCAATGCATGAGTTTTCACTGTTTTCATAAACAAATTATTATATTTCTGTTGTCTATTACACCACGTTTCTACTTACTCAGATGAACAATATAGAATAGCATCCAAAAGGAGAACAATTATAATAAATTAATATGAATTTCTGCCTTCTGTGCATAGAAAAAAAATCAAGAATACCAAATATCAAGCAGGGAAATGCTTTGCACACAATGCATTTTAACCTGGAGTGCTCACAGACATATAAGATAAACACACCAGTTGTGATCAGTGCTTCAGCAGTAGCCACTTCAAGGTTAATACTTGAGAAAATAGGATTCTAGGTCTCCCAATGGATTCAAAAGTGCATCAAACATCATTTACACCTCAATAGCGAAATATTAAATACATTGTAACATTTTACCCGCATCAAATTATATTATCGACATGCAAGGTCGAGCGAAACAATTTTGTAATAGATTAACTAGGTGCAACAATTTTTAAATAAATATTTTGATTCTTTAAGAATTGAAGTTTTCAACACTGTTTTTTTGGGCACTTATCTAGTTCTTTTGTGAAACATAAATTAAACTTAATTATTAAAATTTGCCTTACCAAATTATCCTTGGGTACTTTTCGTTCGTTCATGCGCGTCAAACCATTGCAGTCGCCTAACGTCATAGTTGCCATAAACTCCAGGTCAAAATCACTAACGATTTAGCTGTTATTTACATCTACTCGACAAGATGTTGTCCATATTTAGATAAAAGTAGCCTCACAAAAACTGGCCCAGGAATGCATTGCCATGAAAAGAAAAAAGAAGCCAGGAATATAATACAAACATTACAGTGCAACAAGAATAACACACAGTAAAAGAGCTGTAAAACACTATTGAAAAGATATTACATGAAGCAATTTGGCATTAAGTATAAAATAATTACCTATTGCTATTTTAATTGCTTGTTGAGCTGTAGGAGCTCTTAGTATAAAAAATGTCAGTCAATGCAATAAATGTATTATCAAACAGAAAGCTACATTAATGTTGATTAAAAATACACCAAATCGAGGTCTCAAAAACAATGATATCTTCTTTGGTGACTAAATACGGTTCATAAAACCTATCATCGGCAAACTTAGAGTCATTAATGAATTGCGACACATTTTGAGCAGTGTATTTATTTATAACCTTATAAAACAGCTAATACATGCAACGTAGTATTATTTTTTAAAGAGGAAGCAACTTGTAAGAAAATTAGATTATATTTCTTGTATGTCAGTTCGGTGTACTGGTCAACACACAAAACTTATACTTACTTATAGATTTCCTTTCATTTTTGTTTTCTTTCCTTTTTTTTGGCACTCTCGTCCGCCAAAAACATTGGTGTATTTTAATTTGTAATACACCAATTCGACATTTCCATGTTTTTAACGTGTCGAATATGAACATCACTCGTCTATTTAGCAGAATCTTGCTCGTCAAAATGCACAAAATTCTCTTTTTCCGTAATTTGTCTTGTAAGCTTTCAAATGAGGAAAACTTCGCCCCTACTTCAATAGTCATTCCTCTATAATTACAATAATTAGATCTTTAAAATACTATCCATATAGGAAAGTATGCCGAAAAAGCACGAGGCGCAGTTGTTTCTCACTAGAATAAACAACGCGAACGTGATCGCCAAATATCGAGGACGTCTGAAACCACGCCAAGTTACTACAAAGGTTGCTAGAAAAATCGAGGAGTAGCAGACACTTCCATAAAGTGCTGCAAATTCAGGGCTGCGTTCGGAAACGATCCACCGGTTACACCGCGTGGTTAGTCCGGTGTGGTTATGACGTATTTGGAATTTCTCTAGGAATTCCGGTAGAACAGCTGTGTTTCCGAACGCTCGTGGTTAAACCGCGGTAGTTCTAGTTCAGCAGCAAACGACACTCCAATCAACGCGTAACTTTCATAATAGGCAAGTCACGCGTGTTACGATCAAAACATGAAACACGACCGGATTGGCCAACACAGACTTTGTGACGTTTGTGATCTCGCTAACCGCTTCCAGACAGCGGTGCCACAGGTTGCTACCAAGTCGACCGCCAGAAAACAACCGCAGTGTTTCCGAACGCGGTTAAGTGACGTCAGCGGTTCCACCGCAAGCGTTTCCGAACGCTTGAGGTTGCACCGAGGCGACCGATCCGCGTTTCCGAATGCACCCCAGGGGAGAGAGGGAGAAACTGATGTGTTCTACTTTGCTTTGTTAAAACTGATGCTGACAGCTTATTCAGAAAACTTATGGCAAGAATTTTTTTCCATCAGCCAGCTGTTAAACGTTTACGTTTTTATAACTATTTAAAAAAGCACGCTTTACTTATTTATTTATTTATTTTGATCGATCAATACAGCTAATTGGTTTCACATTAATGTGACTTCGAGCCAGCTCCTGTTCGCTTTGTGCTTCGTAGATTCGTAGATAGCTAGTCACTCGATCCACTACTTAATGAGGCGAATGGCAGAGCCTAATTAACGCACGGTGCCATTGGCTCGTGGACCTGTGCAGCATAATTTTTACGTCAACAAAATAGTGTACAATTATTTATTTATTCCCTCTTTGGGGAAACTAGTATTTTGAAAATGTGTGGATTTTCTTGTGAGATGGGAGCCAAACTTTTATCAAGACCTGCACTTTGGCTTGATCAGACCCTATATGGGTGATTCTTCAAAATCCTAACACTATTATGTCACCACACAGGGGCGGATCCAGACAGAATTCTCAGAGGGGGCCATTATTGGAAACATGTGATGCTTTAGAAATTTTTGAATATTACAAATATTAATGTAGCCCACCTTTAACCAGAGCATTTTTTAAGGAATTTTCACTAGGCGACACGAGTTTAACATAAAGGCTGTAACTGTCCCAATAATTTTCCTCTTTTCTTAACAAACGTTTGCATACATCGTCGCCTCAAAGTGGTAATCCTGTAATAAGAACTGTTTGTTCTGAGGCGACTGTATAAGATTTCTGATTTGGGAGAAAGCCGATATGAACCAACCGTAAGTACGGTGAAATCCCGTTACAATGAACTTCAAGGGACCGGAAATTGTGTTCGTTGTAGCGGGAATTTCCTTGTAATGGAATTCAAATAATGTAATGGCAGTTATATATAGGGACTGAAAATATAGCTCGTTGAAACGGAAATTTCATTGTATTGGTATTTGTTATGACGAAATTTCACTGTATAATATTAATTCCGAAGTAAAGGGGGCCCAAAAAACTTTGGAATTTGTAGTCTTAAAAACGATTTTTGGTAATGTTAGGGGAGAAGAGATTTGGTGGCGCTCCCCTGTCTATTTTTCGAAATTGTAGCTTGAAGATTGCACTTTTAGACGATCTTTGATGATGTTAGAGAGAGGAGAGATTTGAGGGCTCATCTAAGGAAATTTTTCGGATTTGTAATCTTAGAAATCCATTTTAACTGTCGTTCGCAATATTAAGGGTTCGGGTGCGACTACATCCCCCCCCCCGCCCATTTTTCGAAATTGAAACTTTAAAAACGCAAACATTATCTCCAATAATGTTAAAAAAAAAAGGTTTAAGGGTTCTCCGGCAGATTTTTTTTTTTTTTTTTTTTGCAATTTTAGAGGAAACAAAAGAGTTTAATGCAATTTTTTCGTGATGACAAAAGAGGGCCCATCACACCAAGAAATGTTTTTAATTTACAATTACAGTCTTAAAGATGCATTCTAATTATCTTTGGTAATGATAGGGGAGAAGAGGGTTGTAGCGTTGGAGCACACCCCGGAAATTGTAAGAAATTAAAGCTTAAAAAAGGCTCTTTTGGACGATTTTTACAAGTTAAGGGGGGAGAGATTAAAAGGCCCATTGCAGGAAATTTTTCGAATTTATAGACTTTAAAACGCAGTTTAGACTATCTTTGGTAAGGTTAGGGCTTGAAGAGTTTCGGAGGTCCACTTAGAACGAAAAAAAAATTGATTCGATTTTTTTCAATTTAAGGACCGATCCTAGGGTGTCGGCCGCCCATGTGCAAAGACCTGATGCGCCGCCCCTGAAGAGCAATTTGCATGTTTTGACTATAACGCCCACATAAATCTATATAAATCGTTCTTCAAATTTCTGTATCAAGATCTAATTTAAAAAAAAAAAACAAAAGAGAAGGATGAATTCATGTAAAAAGTTAGAAAAAACTCCTTAGGTACAATTATTTCTTTGAAAAAAGTAATAGGTACAAAAAATGTACTAGTCGTAAAAACACATTTTATAGTCTGTCTTTGGTGACATCAGAGGAAAGACGGAGGAGGGAGAAACGGGGGAAGGGGGGCTGGACGCATCCAGAAAATATTCAAAATTGGCTTATGAAAAATAGCTGTGTAATTAATCTTTGGTTGTGTTTGGTTGCTAGGACAAAAGAGTCGGGAACATTCAAGGTCCATGGAGAAATTTTTAATATTGACGTCAAAAATTGCAATTTTAGGAAATTTTTCGAGACTTGAGGGGAAAGTAATGTTGGAGTTCTTTCCTAAAATTCTTTAAAAAATGATGTTAAATTGCAGCTATTTTTTGTAACCTTAGTTTAGAAAGGATCGGCGCTCTTCCAGAAATTTTTCTGAAACGGAAGTTTTAAGCAAGCAATTTTGGGTTATCTTTGTTGACGCTGTTGGAGGGAGGGAGATTCGGTCGTCTCTTATCGAAAGTTTTCAAAATTGAAGTTTAAAACTCAAATTTAGGCTGTCTTTGGTTACGATAGGGGGTTTGGCATCTTTCCTCAGGTAATTTATCGGCACTATTGTTTCAAAAACACATTTTTCGCTAGATTTGGACACGATAGGGGAAAATACTCCGAACTGAGAGAAATATTTTTCGGAATTAAAATCAATTTTAGGCTATTTTTGTGAAGAAAGGGTAGTTAGCTAGAAAGGTTGCGCTTTTTAGGGCTCTAAAAAGCGCAATTTTGTACTATCTTCGGTGACGTTAAGGAAATCGAGAAGCTTCAGCGGATCTTTCTGAATATTTTTCGACATTAATGTCTGAAAAATACAACTAAAGACTTGTCTCCGATTGATGGAGGATACCGGATGTCCTAGCGCCGTGAAAATTTACGCAAGCCATCCGGAATTTTTTAGAAATGGAAGTCCCAAAATCGTATTTTAGGTATTGTTTGATAACGATGGGACAAAGAGCGGTTGGGAATTCAATGTGCCCTCAAGAACTGTTTTTTGAAACTGAAGTCAATTTCAGGCTATTTTACGCAGGGAGGGTTTGGTGGCTTCACGGAACCATCTAAAAACGAAAGTTTGAGCCATAGTGATTACGTTGGAGAAAAGGGGGATCCGCGGTATTTCCCCCCAAAGTTCTTCGAAACTGATGATTGAAAAACGCAATTTTAGTTTGTTTTTGAATACGTTAAGTGAGAGGGGGTACGATTGGGGGCCTCTCTAGAGACGCTAATTCAGACCATCTTTGGTAGTAATGTTAGGGAATGGATTTCAGGGCCCTCTACCGCAAAAATTTCGAAAAATGCCATTAAGCAATTTTTGATGACGTTAGGAAGAGAGCTGTCCCCAGAAGAGACATTTTGGATTTTAGAGCCTATCATTTTTAGGCTATGTTTGATTAAATTAAGGTAGAAAGAGTGAATAAGAGACTTAATTGGATCGTTAAGATCGGTGGTTCAACCAGCGAAATTTTCCGAAATTGAAGTCCTAAAAACGCAGTTTGAAGCCTTCTTTAGTCTTGTCAAAAAGGTCAAGGCATCCTTTTGGATCTTCGTTTTGTAGACACGCTTAAAATTTGTAACCCGGGGCAAGGGCCCTGTCCTCCTACCTGATATGAAACCGAGCAGTTCATTCGTGATTTTGATTTAAAAAAAATTGCTGTAAAGGGGGAAAATTAAAAATTTTATTTCGTTGATTATGTTTGACTCTCAGGGGAGTCGCAATTTTTCATTGTCTCTCAAGACTCCACGCATCCACGACTGCTGAACATAGAATTTGTTGTTTGAAATACTTGCGAGAGTATCCTATCAGCATAGTTGGTTTTTTACATAAAATATGTATGTCTTCATTGTTAAGGGACAATAAAAGCTTGGGAGGCTGGGGATGAGCATTAGTGGCCTTTAGAAGACACTCTTTCATGCTTCGGGGGAGGGGACAGCATTTTCCGTCATTGCTCCTCCCCTGCTAAAAAAAAAACCCTGCTAAAGGAACTCAGCAGCTCCAATTTTTGCAGGTTTAAAATTGTTCGTAAGTCTGTTCCTTTGGTCACAATTTTAGACAAGTAACAACACTGCAACTATCAATTAAACAAAACTAACATTTATTAACATAAAACAAATAGAATTATAACCATAAGAATGGTTCTTGCTGGTATTATAGGGCCAGCGGCTCCCTTCGTAAATTCAACATCCTATTCCTATTCAGAGTGACAACTGACTACAACTGTATTTATGTGAGGACTGCATACTAAGTGCCTTGCCTCCATTATTTTATGTACCGATAGATGGCAGCGCCATCACCGGATCGAACAGTTAATGAGAATTTAGAACTAGTCCAGGAGCTAATAGCTACCTGGTACTAGCACACCCAGAGGTATCGTTTCACTTGGAGGACATTGAGACCACGAGCATATTTAACGTCGCCCAGTCCCCTTTAATGACGACGGTGGGTCTTCGACCATCGAGGTTCGAACCCAGGACCCTCCGGCCCCGAATCCGACACTCTACCGATCGGGCTACCACGGCCCAAATTCAACCTCAATCAATCTAAAATCCTAAAGCAATCTGAATCTGAACTGAGATTCTTTCAATTTAAACTTAGGTTTGCCATAAAACTGGCGAGATATTTAATCGCCAAAAGAAACTTAAATAACAGTATCCATGCCTGGTTACCAGTTCTGTCACAAATTTTGCAACCAAACGAAGCATGTGAGTCTAACATTCTATTTTTCTTAATATGCTATGCTGTTGGAAAATTGGCACCTACTTTGATAATTGAACATTTAAAATTCTGGATATTTATTCGACTTATTATGTCATCTTGTGAGAAATTCTTGAGGAATTTTGCTTGATTAAAAGAACTAGATGATGCGGCCTGCGGCCGCCCCTTGCTTTGGCCGCCCTTGTGCGGTGCACACTCTGCACACCTGCTAGGATCGGCCCTGGCTAGAAAAGAGGGTTTTAAAAATCTACTTTAAACTTACTCAGTGTGGGTTTAGGTTTATGACTCATCGGCATTGTTTTTATATTCATTTTAGACTTCGAGGAACAATTAGGATTTTTTTAATAGCTTTAAAAAAGGTTTTTAACTATTTTTGAAACTTTGTCAGGGTGAGCATGGCCCCCCTCTCATTGTTTTCCTTATTGTTATACTTTGTATGCATTATGAGGGAAATTTTTTGCATTTTTGCTCCAAAAAATGGAATTTTAATTATTCTTGATATTTTCTCGGAGGGAGCCATGGCTCCCATGGCCCACTCCCTGGATCCGCCCATGTCCCCACACAAGGATTGTTTGACGCAGATTTTTTTTCCTTTTTTTTTAATTGTTTGAAATATTCCGATTTTACTCCATTCTTATTTAAAAAACAGTAGCTCATTTATTTTTTCCTACAGAAATTTTTGAACAACCAGAAAGTCACTCTTTTGACGTGTCCCCATTCATTTCTCAAATTTTTTTTAAAATGTTATATCAACATTCCACAAATTTATATTGTAGTACTAAATTACGCATAGATGTAAAATGAAATCTTTTAGGACCGCGTAAGTCAAATCGCGTTGTAGCGAGAGTCGACTGTATTTTCGTTTTGTGTATCTCTATCGTCGTTATGAAAATAAAACTTAAGTAGGTACATTTTTATCATTTAATCTAGTAGTTTCAAACAATATTGTTTACTTTTATATGAAAATAGGCTACAAATGCAAAATCTTTATTTGTTTTGTTAGTAGTGATAATGATTAATTTTTATTTATTATAAAAACTGAACTGTGGGGGAGGGGGGGAGGGATTATAAATTTAAAAAATATACCTATAACCCCCTGTCGGGCAAGCTTGCCATCCCTTCGGGCATTTCCTAGCGCCACCACTGTGCCCAACCTACGGTCCGCGGGTCATGTGACCGACGACACTGATCCATGATCCATGTGGTCCGTTGTTATGTTCAAAGTTACGCATGGGCGGAGTTATAAGGACGGATTTAGGGGCGTAAGTGCCTACCCCCTTAAGAGCTTATTTTTTGACCCCCTCAAAGAAAAATATACAAATAGTTTTAAGTCTCGCTAAACTAATTATTTTTGTATTTCGAAAGATTATGCACCCATAAGTCATATATATACAGGGTGTTCCGGTTTAGCCTGCAGGACCTCTATTTTCGCAACCAATAGTCCTAGAAAGCATACTTTCAATTGAAAACAATGTTCAAAATCGGATGCAGAGTTAATATATCATAAGTTTGAAGTGAAAATTAAAAATGAGTTAAAAAATACTAATTTAACTTTTTATACGGGCCCTTCAGGCCCATATTCAAGATGTTACAAAGGGAGTAGGGGTTTTTAAGTTTTTTCAAAATCATTTTCTTACACTGTAGTGAGAAAAAATCTCATCAATCAGGAGACACAGAAAAGTGTTAACTTAAGTAAAGTGAAATGCACATTTTCTTCATATTGCTATTTATTTTTCCCCCAGTGGGAGAGGTTTAACCCCTTGGACACGGCCTTTGGGGCCCTAGGTCCCCTAACTTAAATTTAGGGTATTAATCTCCATTGAAATTGATACTACCACAAAAAACTTGACATCTGTGCGACCAAAACTCAAGGAGAGATTTGAATTCAAAGTTTTAAGGGACCGTACAAAACTTGAGATTGGAACTTATTGCCCTTTCAGAGGAATTACAGATCGTCGAAGTAAAAAAAAAGTATTTATATTTTTCATTGATATTCTAAAATAAATGCATATGTTATGCAATGCGCAAAAACTCCCTACAAAACTTCGAACAACTTGAAAAATCACTCTATGCACAAACATGATTTTAAACTCTAGTTTACCGCTATATTTTCCTCCAAAAGGTGTTATTGACGGCGAGAGTGACGGGGATGCGCTTCATATCTCGCTGAATATTGGTCGTATACTTATGTCAAACTTTTTGTGTTTTAATTATTTTTCAATATCGATTATTTCCCCAACGATAAGTTAGGGGATCTTGGGCACGTATAAAAGTTAAATTAAGAATTTTTTAACTCACTTTTATTTTCACTTTAAACTTTCAACATCTTAATTTTGCGGTTAACTTGGAACATTTTTGCAGTTTGAAGTATGCCGCTAGGACTAACGGTTGCGAAAATCCGGCCAGGATATACGTACCTGCAGACTCCGCAGTGCAGGGGAAGGGGGGGGGGGGGTCCACGTCCTTAAGGGTACCAACGGCCCAAGAAATGATTAAAGAAGCTAGCACTAAGAAATAACGTTGCTGGCCTCTGTGGAGGAGGCCATTCAGATGTTGTTGCAGAGGGGCTCAAAACTTACAGATCCGGGCCTGGAGAAAATAGATGTCTTGCAGGTTAAAACGAAACATCCAGTATATACACTCTGTCGCAAAAAATATATATGCACCTAGAAGAATTAGAGCCACAATCATGAAACTTGACACAAATGCAGTTTGGTAGCCGATATGCAAATGATTAAAATTTCAGCGCCAATGAAACAAGGCTAAGCACTCTATGAGCATGTGAGTTGCACAGGTGGGAGAGTTTAAAAGCATGAGTACTTGTGCCGTAGGGCTATTCAGTCGAAACTGTTGACTTCGGTAGACTGTATTGTGACTTAAGATCCCTTTAAGACGTAACCAGCGGAAGTACGAACAGCTGACGGAATTTGATAAGGGCCGTATAATAGGCCTCAGAGAAGCAGGTTGGTCAAACGAGAGTATCGGCCGCCACCTCGGTCGGAGTGATATGGTAGTTGCTCGGTGTTGGCAACAGTGGATCACGGAAGGGTCGTCTACCGTCGCGGAGGGTCAGGGCGTCCCAGGAACACAAATGAACGCGAGGATCGCGCAATCAGAAGAGTGGCCACGCCGGCGCCGGCAACGTCGCCAGCATCGATTCAACGCCACTTACCTCCTTCCAGACATCCGGTAGTATCAAGGGAAACCCTTAGGAGACGACTGGCCGAAATTGGCTTGGAGCCCACGTCCATTAAGACACTTTCCACTGACCCCACATCACAGGCAGTGTCGACTGGATTTTTGCCGACCTCGGGCAGCTTGGAGCGTAAAAGACTGGAGGCATGTGATCTTCAGCGATGAATCCCGATTCAGTCTCAGTGCTGATAATCACCGTACACGTGTGTGGAGGTGCACCGGCCAGCGCTTCGATCCGACATTTGTTGTCGAGCGGCATACAGCTATTTGACAAGGTGTGACGGTGTGGGGAGCGATTTCTTGGGCCACACGATCACCTCTAGTTGTTCTCCAAGGCACTTTGACAGCTCGCAGATACGTGGACAGCATTTTAACGCCGATTGTTCTGCCCATGCTATCAAGTCGCCCAGGTGCCATTTATCAGCAGGATAATGCTCGTCTACATACTGCGCGACTCGCTCAACATTGTCTTCAGGGATATGACGGACTCCAATGGCCTGCCAGTCACCAGACCTTTCGCCAACAGAGTATGTCTGAGACTTGCTGAGAAGGCAACTGCAGTCATCCCGGGACACAAGGGAATTAACGACACAGTTGCGAAGATTATGGCATGATCTTCCGCAGGGGGTCATAAGGGACCTAATTCATTCGATGCCATGTCGTGTTTCGGCTTGTATAGCTGCCAGAGGTGGCTTTTCTACTTACTGATTTGTAACCTTTTGCATGCTGTAACTGCTTAATAAAAATTATCTTTTATTCTGAATTTTCAATCATCTTCTTATCTCCTTATACACTACATGTCTGCCAAGTTTCGTGAGTGTAGCTCAATTTATTCTGGGAACATATATTTTTTTGCGAAAAAGTGTATATATATATATATATATATATATATATATATAGTAGACCCTCGTTTCACACGGGGGTTAGGTTCCGTAGATAAAAAATTACTTTATTCCAGTAACGACTAATCGTATAATAAGTTTAATGTGTACTCATATCGATTTCTATGTGACAACATGCATGAAGAAAACACAAATTAATTTAGTGTTTATGAAAAGGAGTTGGCTATGATAGTCTTTTGGTAGTCAAGAATTTTTCTCTGTAGTTCTTTGCATAGTATTAACGCATCCATGATCATTTCCATGATAGAATCTTCCATAATAGAATCTTCCTTCACTAAGAATTCAGAAGGATCATTTCTATTGTCAAGGAATGACTAAAAATTTTCAATGTTAACGTTTTTGATTCTGTGTCATCGATGTCGGTATTCTTTAACGCTGTCAAATCTTAAACGCGTATAAGCGAAACCGTGTAAAATAAACCCGCGTAAAACGAAGCTCTACTGTATACATATATACGGGAGACAAGAAATAACTTGAACACACTTGGTACATTATAATTTTAATCATCATGGAAATTTTACGACCAAACTTCAAAATAAATATGAATACATTATTTCGTCTCATACAATTATGTACTACAAATTTTCAATGTACCTTTAGCCTTACCTTTAGCCTTAAGGGAGGGTGGCTCAAAGCGTGTAGGGTGACGAAGAACGACCGAAAATGATAGTTTTTGGCTTTTTATAGTAACAATTTTAATTTTATTTCCTAGAAGGGATTGTAAACTTTAAAATAAAAAGTGATTCTTGCATTATTTCAAACTCAATATTTATTTATTATCAAACATTATAAACACTTGAAAAACCCGCTTTGCCCAACCAGGGAGCCTAAAGCTGGCAAGCCATTCATGTAAAGCGGATAAGCTTAACTAATTGTGATTTAGTATATTTGTCAGTCAAATATGAAGAATAAATGACTGAATCAATTGACTTGCTAATTTCCATTATAAAATAAAAAAAGAAGAAAGTGTAAGATTATAAATTTAAATTAAATAAGTATAAGTCAGCACATTTGTTTATAGAACAGAAAGAAACAATTGATGAAATCAATAGACTAAGTAATTGCCATATTTATCCTATTTAAATAAAAAATCTAAGTCAGTACATTTGCCAAAAAATATAAAGAAGGCAGGCAGACTCGCTTTTCCCGAAAGCACGTTTCTTATTTCAATAACCGTAACCTTAAATTAAAGGAAAAAAAAACAGAATGACCATCGTAGTTTATAGGTGGATGGTGTCAGAATAACGTAATATTATTGACAATGAAAAAAAAAATCTGATCTTTGACTAATCACAAGTTACAAACCATCATTTTCTTTTTTATAGAAATGTACCATTTTTTAAATTTTATGCCAGGCTACGCCATGCCAGTTTACCGCTGCTTCGCTGGGACTGGTTGAAACTTGGGGGTATTCGAGTAAACACAACATACACGTGCGCACCGCCGTTTGCACATCATGCGACGGTATACGAATGCCTACGCACTTTGGGCTACCTACCTGTTTAGGGCCAGCCCCCCCTTCCCTAATACGGGTTTAACGTTAAGTTTTAAACGGGTGACAAACACAAAATTTTCGGCAATAAGTCGCAACTCACTTACTGATACATGAAATACAACGCCAGCTCAGTCATTCCAGCCGAGGACTACAGTTTCGTACTTATTAACATTCATCAGCCCGGCATAGAAAGTGACTGAGTTGGGGGTGGAAAACCTGTGAAGGACTCATTGAGTCTTCTTAGGAACTCATTGAGTTCGGTTCAATCGGTCACTCGTCTGATCAGTGCTAATTCTATATTAGCTACCAGTTTGTTTGGCACTCTTGGCTCCCTTGAGAGATTTTCCACCTCCAGCTCAGTCACTTCCTATGCCGGGATGATGAGTGCTAATAAGTACGAAACTGCAGTCCTCGGCTGGAATGACTGAGCTGGCGGTGTATTGCATGTATTTCTGCCTTAGCCCTGGCTATAGGGCGGTAACTTACTGAAAATCACTTATTGATATTTTATCCCAGTTTTTACATAAGATTTCTTTAGGGGTACCAACGTTTTATGAGGTTTAGCACATAACCTTGTCTCTAAGATAGATCAAACAAAATAATGCATTGGGTTCACCACCCAACCATCGGAAAATGTGGGACCATCGGAAAATGTGTCTTGCTCCAATTTTGAGTGCATACACTGTCGAAACTACGGGAGCCTTTTGAAAGCTATTTGGCTCCCTGCGGGGTGAAAACATGGTGCCTCAGGGTGCAATGGAGGCTAGGAAATGTGATCAAGGTGAATGATGCTAATAAATCCTAAAAACAAGGGTGACACGTTTTGCGCATGCGCTCTGACATCGTTCAACCGCAATCAATGGGGGACAAGGAATGTAACTAGGCAAATGCACTTTTTCATTGAATAAAGTACGAAATTGGATTAAAACTCGAAAGTTTCTGCGATTTACTCTTCAAAATATCGCGTAAGTACAGGCATTTGATCATAGTGTAACTTTTAAGGCTTTCGAACACATTAAAAAATGTTTCAAAGGTACGTTGATTGTTCAGTTTGCCGTTACGTACATTTGCTATTTCTATCATGCATAAATTTTACCTGAAAATAGCTATCAGCACGGGATAAGTAACATTTAATAATCAAAACGCTTAAATTAGATCATCTTTGAAAAGTTAATTCAACTATTAATTTTGAATATGTGGTTTTATTTGCTTGTATTGTCAGAGATCTTGTGGATTTTTAACAAAGAGATTTATTGTTAAGAATGTGATGCAATCAGCAAGTGAACAAAAATTCTAACGGTGATGAGCATAAACAAAGCAGAAGAGCACGGAAAAAAAAAAGAAAAGTGGTTTGAAAAAGAAATTCCTTCTCCGTCTCGATTTTTTTATTTATTATCTCGCGTCTAAGTTAACTTTCTTTCGTCGGCGTTATTGCTTGAAGCGAATGACTGAGCTATTATCGTCACTCTAGTAAGAATGAATAGATTGTTAGAATTTGTTTTGGCTTTTAATCTGTCGAAAAACTTCACATTGAAAAAAAAAAGTGCTTATTTATCATCTATACGGATATTCAAATGTCGAATCATATCAGTGGCGGCTCGTACCTTAATTTAGTGGGTGGGCTCGCTGTATAAAGTTTTCTCAATAATATTTATACAGATACAATGGAGAGGACTGCAGTTAGTAATGCTGAACAATATAAGATGGTCCTTATTGCAGTTGCTTCATTTCTAACTTCTCTTCTACTTCAAAGTTGAAATTGTCGTAGAAAAATATCCACTTGAGCATTTTTTGAAAATTCAAGGAAAACAACCTAAATTTAAAGACAAGACACCCATCCCATGCAACTAGTAATAAACAGCACACAGCACTAATTAAACTACTACATTCACTCTTGATGCCAACACGAGCACATGATCACGCAGAAGCATTAACTTTCGTTTTAGAATGCTTCCTTATCTCAAATTACGAAATTGGTAACTATTTTTTTCCAGAAGCAGTTTCCTCAATCGCTAGTATATTCTTCATACATCAAAATTAGAATTAATTATTTAATTTAATTAATTATTTTTATTGTGTGAAACTACATCACAATATCTAGGGGTCACATCACATTCATAGCATTTTTTAAAACAGTTCAATAAAATATGTAATTCTTTGGAATCTTTGTATGCGTTTACTTATTAACCAATAATTATTTTTCATGCCCTTTAATAAAATCAAAACACTGAAGAATATTTCAGTTTTAAAAGTTTAAATTTTGAGATCTTGAATTCAAATTATGGTTTTCACTATCGCGAATTGCGATAGGAGGAGTTTCTTTTTTCTACTAATGGCTTTTATTACAACCATAGTTTGAATTCTTGACGTCAAAATTCAAATGAATGCCTGGGGCTGGATGCTGGATATTATGTGCTGGATACTATTTTCGCGTAAAAAGGATTGTGTAAAGTCCTGAAAGTCGTTAATAAATAATTCGATTCCGAGGCACATGGATGCCTGCATTACTGTCAGCCCTACTTAATCGGGTAAAATCTCTAAGAACCGAATTTATAGATGTAATGTTAGAGACTCCCTCCGCCATATAGATGTAATGTTAGAGATCCCCGCTTAATCGAATAATTTCTTCGGATAATCGAATAATAGTAATCAGCTTTCACATATATTTTTGCTGAAATTTTTTTTTAAATACGTTAAAAATAAATTAAATACGATCAATTATTGCCGTAAAAACTTAAAATAGCATTTTTCGGCAAACAACGGGCGGGAAAAACAACATTAATTTTCCATCAAAGCATTTCCACTATTCTATCTAGTTTCTTTTATAGTTACCAATGCAATTACGCAATTACCAACAGACAGTCGATAAATAAATTAAAAAACACAACAAAATATTACCATTTATCTTGCAACTGTAAAACACAGTGTTACAAACTGTAGCTATCGTAAAACTGGGTTCGATTGTACGTCTATGTGTGAACACTGTACTGGAATGCATTGTAACAATATTTCAGATCAAGCCAACGAACTGTTAGATGACCCCTTATAAAAAACATTGTAGTTATAATAACTTGATGCCTTTTTTTATATTTTGAATGCAACCTGTTTTTCAGAAACCAGTTGCAACATAGTCCTCGAATTGTAACACTTCGCAAAACAACGGTTCACACTGATCAGTTTCATGGGCCGGATGTGACCCGTGAGCCGTAGGTTGAGCACCACTGATTCATAGTATTGTAAGAAGTGAAATAAAAAAAGGAATACTCCGGTATCATCATTGGTTTTCGAGCTGTAAGCGTATAATCATAATACTGCTCTTGCAATGTTTCGGACGGGACGGGGGGGGGGAGGAAGCAATAGGGGTAGGGACTTTGTGTTTTTTTAGTGTATACTTTGTGCACTAACTTTTTGAAAAAAAAAAAAAAATCAGCTTTCTCTTAAGTAGTTCCGACACGAAAATCGTACAGGGGCGGATCCAGAAATTTTTATAAGGGGGGGGGGTCAAGTTTCAATGAACAGACCTCCATCGTAAAAAAGTATCAGTAAGCAGGTGTGCCCATCCCTTTAAAAGTGATGTAACACCTCTCATATGCTATGGAGCTCCCCCACCCCAACTGAGACAAAAACCCTTTCAAATTGCCACCTCCCCCTCCCGCTAAAACTTTCAATGGCGCAACCTGCACCATGGATCATATTCCTTCAAATTCTCATCAAAAGTCACATTTGTTTAGGCAGACAGGTTGGTCACGATGGAAAAAGCACGCGCACACACACATGAACAAAAACTAAAAAAATAACAACAGCTCAGTAAACGAACCCAGTCCTTCCTTTGAATTATGATGCGCTGAAAAGAAATACCTTGGAGAATCAAGTTGAAAAAAAAAGGTTAACATTGATTCCACGTACTATTTTTTTGAATCTAAAAAATTGAACTTCAAAAATGATCATAATAAAATTCTTGTCACAGGGAGATCAGCTGACCCTTTGACCCTCCCCCGAATCCGTCCCTGAAAGCGTATAATTATAGTACTGCTCTGACAATGTTTCGGAGGGGGTGGGGGGAAAGCAAGAGGGGTGGGGGTTGGGACTTTGTCTTATTTTAGTGTATACTTTTTGTTCTAACATCTTGAAAAACATCCGCTTTGCCCAAATTAGTTGCGACACGAAAAGGGCATAATCATAGTTCAGCTTTTGCAATGTTTCGGAGGGGGTGGGGAAGAAAGCAAGAGGGGTGCGGATCGGGACTTTGTGGTTTTTTAGTGTATACTTTATGTACTAACATCTTGCCAAAATTCAGCTTTCCCTTAATTAGTTGCGACACGAAAAGCGTGCAATCATAGCATTATTCCTGCAGTGTTTCGTAGGGGATGAGGGGGGGGGGAGAAAGAGTGGTGGGGGTCGGGACTTTGTACTTTTTTAAAGAATACATTACGTACTAACATCCTGCCAAAATTCAGCTTTCTCTTAATTAGTTGCGACACGAAAAGCGTACAATCATAGTACTATTTTGCAGTGTTTCGGTGGGGGGAGGGGGAGGGAAAAAGAGTGATGGGGGTTGGAAATTTGTACTTTTTTTAAGAATACATTGTGTACTAACATCCTGCCAAAACCCAGCTTTCTCTTAAGTAGTTGCAACACGAAAAGCGTATAATCATAGTACTGATCTGACAATGTTTCGGAGGGGTGGGGGAAAGAAAGAGGGATGGGGGTCGGAACTTTATTTTTTTAGTGTATACTTTATGTACTAACAACCTTCAAAAATTTAGCTTTCCCTAAATTAGTTGCGACACGAAACCTTTATTGACTGGGCTATGTCTTTGCCGATGTAAAAGAGAAGAAGGGAGAGGGGGGGGGGGAGGCTGGACTCCACGAAAAAAATTGAAATTGCAGTTTTAAAATTGTTAATTTTGGCCATTTTTGAGGAACTTTGGGAAACGCGTTTGGGGAATTATTTCACCTAAAAACGTTTTGAAGCTGAAGTGTTAAAAAATTTGTTTGTAAGGTAACTAGAGAGTGAGGACCGCTATGTTTTGAAATTGATTTTTTTTTCAGGGTAGTTTTAAGATTGGTGTTGAGGGTTTAGAGGAGGATTTGAGAGCATTCCACCAGGAAGTTTTTAAAGTTGTGGTTTCAAATCCGCCATCTTAGACCATCTTTGATGATGCTAGTAAAAGGATGTTCAAGGGCACTTCCGCGAATAACTTGCAAAATAATGGGCTCTAAAAATGCAGTTATATACAAATGCTATATCCTCGGTGATATTAGGGGGAAAAGGATTCAAAGGCCCGTCTCCGGGTATTTTTCAAAATTGAACTACGAAAACCACAAATGTAGGTGTTCCAGCAGCATTAATACTTCCACTGCAGTATTTTATTTTAAAATTTTTACATCGTTTTCTTTTTCCAAACATTTTTAGTAATGGTTATGTGCACTTATTGATTCAGTCTTAATTGAAAAAGAAAATTGTCTATCGACTTTGACATTTTCTTTTTTGATTAGTTTCATTTAATTATTTTCTGTAAATCAAACATTCATAAGATGTTACTTCCTTATCTGCCTTCATTCTTTTCTTTATGTATCTCATTGAAAACATTTTAGAAGTACATTACACGTAGGTTAAGTTGTAACCTTTTAAATAAACAAAACTTTCTAAGCGTGCATAAATTTTTTTTCCCTCTTTTAAACGTTCTTTTATAAAGGATAAACAACGGCACATCCTTCACATTTTACCGCAATTTCTCATGAATCGTAATTGTAAAACAAAGAATGCGTTTTTCATTTGAAGGTTGTCTTTTAGCAAGCCACGCTTTACACTCAAAACTTAAGAAACAAGCCCCAACTAAGTTTTTCCTCGATGTTTTTGAGACACAGCGGGAAAATGAACTAAAAAAAAATTGTTCTCGCAGATAAGAATGTTTGCTCTTTATTTTTTCAGGATGCTAAAATAAGATTAGAGGTCAATAGTCTCGAAAAACGTAGGAAAAGATAAATAGCTTTGATAGCGTAATCAAGTGCCATTGAAAGTAAAACTTATGTATTTAATTTAGTGGTTATTTTGTAATGAAGTAAGACTAAATTAAGCAGCAAAGTCCATATTTATAGAGTAATTACTGAAATGCATAATGTCTAATGATTCCTCATAAACGAAAAGTCGGGCTCGTTTCAATGCAATTACAAAACCAAAGAGAAAAGAGATTTGGTGTGAATTCAACCACCCTCCGATTTTTTTTTTGGACTAAATCATCAATGGTTAGGTGAATTAATCTCGCTGTGAAATTTACAGATGTATAAAAAATTCTGAGAAAAGATTAAAGAAAAAAAATCTCAAAAATAAGACACTTAGGGGAAAGTGCATTATCTGAGGTTGTTGATTGTTGTTGCATTTTCATCTTCTTTTTTTTTTCTCCTTCAAAAAGATAGGTTTTTAGCTCGGAGAAAAAAGAAATTGAGATGCATTGACCGATTATGCAATCTTATTTTGACTTTTAAATATTGTTGTTGAGACATATGTGAAACTGTAAAAGGCATTCATGCAAAACTCAGGAAAGTGAAAATTGGTTTTGATAACTTTCTTTTTTTCCTTTTTCAAATCCCGTTCGTAAGAACCAGGGCGTCATCACTGTTACAACGCAATGTGAAAAGTTTGCTCTAGTGACATGTCGAGAAACTAGTTTTTTTTTTTATTTAAAGCGTCGCGCTTCGTTACTGTGTCTTAACTTTATAAAATAAAATTACTAGCTGCGTCGGCCGGAGTAGCGCGATCTAAATCGAAGTTAAAAGTTGTGTCAAGTGACGCATGCCCATGTCAGGCTTAAAGAAAAGAAAATATTCCTGTTTGAACTGCTTTGAATTCTTTAAAAATTCCACCGCTATTTGAATTCCTGATCATCAAAGGACCTCTGTGCCAAAGTTGACAAAGATTCTTTGCAAACTGTGAATTTTTGTTGGGACTAATGAACATACACAGACACACCCATTCTTCCATTTATAAATATGTATGTAGAATGTCTTCCCCATTAACATTAAGTATGTACTTTTTCAGTATTTTTTCAATTTCGAGCAAAATTAAGGCTGGAGATGAAGAAAGAAAACATTATGGAGAAGCAAGCAATGTGGGGTAAGGCGCAATACCGAGCAAAATATGTTATATGAAATGAAGGAAATTTCTTTTTCTTCAGGAAAGGAAGAATGGGGAAGTGAAAAGACTTGAAAAATTGCGCAGGCTCATTTTCAATTGATCAGGGGTTGAACGTGGTATTGGTGTCAGAAATGCCTAAAATAGGCTCTTATTCTACAGTGGTGTACATAAGATTTTCTCAAATGGAGGTTTCATTCCCCCCCCCCAAACAAATCTAAATGCTGTCCCCCCCCCCCCCCCCCGCCCCACTTCACGCCTCCCTAAGTAAATGAATCTGAAAAGTTTAGCTAAAATGCAATCCCAGGGCAAGATCTTAACGATTACTTTGGTGGGACAAAGACAGATTTTATCGCCCTTTACATGTAATCTCAATTTTAAAGGCTCATAACTGTTCAGATAAACCTTTGTGAATAAAAGCAATTTAAATTATTTCTAATTCCTTCGCTACAATCGATTTGCGCAATTACTTCTGCTTCAAAGACAACAAGTTTTATTGCTTTTATATTTGTAAAATGATCCTTGTTGTAAGTGCAGATTTCGTGCTGAAATAAGGGGACATAATTCTAATAAACATAATTTTAAACGACTTTTGGCGATGTTAGAATTTTATGGGCACGCTTTCGGAAAGTTTTCTAAATTTAAGTTTAAAGGAGAGGAGACATCTTAGATAGTAGGCAGTCTAAAAGTAGGTTAAAGAGTGGGTTCGAGGAAGCATCCCTGACAGTTTTTCAAAATTACTGACGATTGATACTGTCAGACGATCTTTGATGATTTTAAGAACAAGGGTGGATTTGGTGTTCTCCGCTGGAATTTTATCGAAATTGAAGTTTCAAGAAATAACTTCTGGCCAATTTTCAAAATTTGTAGCTTTAAAAACATACTTTTATCCTCTCTTTGGTTATGTAAAGAACAGGGGAAGTTCAGGGCCCTTTTTCGAAATTGAACTCTTAAAAACGCGAGTGAATTGGTCATCTTCATACCGAAAGGGAAGTTGTGGGGTTCAAGGAAACATCCAAGGTTATTTTTCAAAATTGTAGTTTTAAAAATGTAATTTTAGACTATCTTTGTTGATTGTAGTAGAAAGGAAGTTTTGAGCAACATCTCCCGGAAAATTTCTGAAATTGAGTTCTTAAAACCCGAATTTTAGGCTATCTTTGGTGATATTTTTGTTATTTTATTTTCAATCAATAAAACACAAAACACATGAATATGTTAGCCGTTTGGTTACCTCTAGGGGGGCTACCTCCTGTGGAAACTGTCCCCTTCAAGCACCTCCTGATCTGGCTCTGTGGAGTACTTTTTAAAATTAATATAATACGTAAAAAAATCTTTAAAAAATGATAATACACTTTGGCTAATGACAAATTTTTGAAGTTAACTTGAAATCTAAAACGAAGGTTTATAAAGCGTCATATAGACAGAGCTTGTAATCCAAAAAACGAATATCATTTGTTTGAAGTACATTGATTTATGAAATAGAAACAGCAATTTTCTGGTGTTATATTTGTGGTACCCCATAACAGGAATCATCTCGTGTAAAATGTGGATTACTTTTGTGGAAGTAGAGCTCGAAATAAGCGTCCTGCTTCCACAAAAGTCCTTCACTGAAGCGGTTCTTCGTCGCATTTTATGCATAACATTTTATTTTGTCAATTTTGTCAACCAGGATTTTACATCCTGTCGTTATTTTTGACACCCAACTTTTTATAAAAAATCAGCTGACTGCGGTGATAAGCAGATTGTCCGGTATTTTATTTCGCTTAACGGGTAGTTGAAAATAAGGCCCATCTACATACGTCTAAGTAAAATTGCCAGTTTCTCTAAAGTTTGTAAAAAAAAATTTTCAATAACTTTTTACTTTTTATCTCTAATTATTTTGGAAATCTGAGATATTATGAGGCACTTATAAACAATTGAACAACTATCGCAACATTTGGCAGTTATTAGCTCTTCTCAGCAATTTCAAACTTTTTAAAGATTACGCCTTAACAGAGCACTTTAACAACTGAAACAAAAAAGCTTGGTGCCAGTGGCGTTTAACTTTTATATCCTGATTTTAGTGAACCTTCTCCTCTTTCCTCAGACCTCTCACTCATTTGAATATAATTCTACTTAATAAGTAAAAAGATGAGAAATTATACGAAAGAATCACTTTGAAATCTATTTGAAGTATTTTTTTTCTTCTTCAAATTAGCGATTCTTGAAAATTTCTAACGTGATGGGAAGAAACAAAGTTCCTTTTCAACGCTAAAATTACATTGAAACCAATTATCAATACCAAAAAACACGCAACCATTGCGCGCTTGTATTATATATGTCTGCATTAATGTATATTTTCTTGACTAAGTTCATAATTTCAGACGTTAATAAAATAAATGACTTTTTTCTTTCTTATGGAGCTGCATTATCATGATGTAGCGTAGATAAACATTGTAACAGTAGGCTTTTTATTTTAATGTTTCGTTCTTATTTTTCGCATTAGCATCCGAACTATCTTTTTTTTTTTTTCTCGAAGCAAAAAACTGGTTTTCAGTGCAGTTGCATCATGGAATAAACATTTTAAATAAACCGTCCTCATTTTTGTCCCACATCAGCGCTGATAATCTTAGGCCATCGGGAGACGTTATCGAACGAGATGTTATTTGTCCTTGAAGTTCTAAAATTAAGAGATCAGTTCGCTTTTTGGGAAGAAAATATGCTGCCATAAGTGATTATGTGTAACTTTTTTCAAAACTGAATTTATCTTTCTTATTTTTGAAAATTTATTAATGTCGAAATATTAACAGTCTGAATTATAATGAAAGAAGATTTTGTAACCATCACACAACTGTATTTGCAACACTGTGGATTTTTGGATTTTTTTTCTTCTGAGATTTCAACTATTATTTTCAAAACTTTAAAGCAGCAACTTACGGGGAAATTTTGACATCATTATCAATTCAACAAATTTAAAACTGAATCTATTTCAGGAACTAATAATTCAGGAATAAATAATAAACCTAAGGATTGATACAAGTTCAAAATCAGGTTATTAAAAAAAGAGAGAGAGAGAGAAAACATCACATTAAGAATAACATTTGAAATGAACATGCTATCCCAATCACATGTCAGCAAAGAGACAACTTCCAAGAGTTAAACTTCTGCTGCTGGCCTGGATCTACGTACTCGCAGACCCCGCAATGGGGGGAGGGGGCATGCGAACTAAGAGGCCCGTGGTGCTTGGCCTAGAAATCTAGTATACAGTTAAGGACCATGCTAAATATTTGCAGGTTGACCAAGTTTTATAGATCCAGGCCTGTTTGTAATAAAATGAGACATAACCGAATAATATGACAAAAAGTTGTCTGCAAGTATGAGAATGACTCAGAGGGTATGCTCCAAATGTTGCCCAAGCATAAACCTCTAAACAAAGACTTCTGGAGGTGAGTTTATCCAACACTGCTGAAAATAAAGTTCAATGTTTTTAAGTGTGCCCCCCTAAGAGCTAGGGCGCCCCCCCCCCAATACTACGAAGAACCCCCAAATCGAAATCTATCCCAAAAAAAAGAGAAAAATAGCTCTTAAAATACCCCTCCCCATAAACATTTCAATGGCGCAGTCTGCGCCATGCCCTCCCCCCCCCCCCATAGGTGAGCACCCCTGATGTTTTAGTACGAAATTGATTAATTCTAGCAAAATTGTAGCAGCAACTTGGTGGCAAGCTTTACCAATTTAATAGTGCTTTTACAAATATTACTATATTAGTATAATGTAAATAAAATTACTTGGTAAAAGTTTGAATATACTTCAAAGTTTTTCTCAGCAAAAGATAATTTTAAATGTATGCAAAATATCAAACTTATAAGTTGCTTCAAAGCATTGACTTGCATTTTAAAAAGTTATTTCAGGGTTAGATCAAAGGTTTTGAGCAAAAAGAATTTTTCAGCGCGTTATCATAAATGTCCGAATGAGATCACATAAAAAACACCCAAGATGGCCGTAGCTTCTTCATCTTTGGTAAAGGCTAAGAACTAAAGACGTAAAATGACATGTTATTTTGAAGGATAAGAATGTCAGTAATTAGCTTCTGAATCTTGACTTTATTGTTTCATAATTGGCGATTTGTCGTACAGCCTGCAATGTCAAAGAAAACTTAGAATTAAGGGGGGGGGGACTAATTGCGGGACTTTGAGCATAAGGATTAGTTTTTAACTGAATCAATTAATCTTGAATTTGATTAAAACATTTTTTATATTTTCTTTTTGCTTAAGTACTGCAAAAGCGAGACTCTCAATTAAGACATCAAAAAATCAATGAAACGAAGTTCGAATATTTTTGAGAAAAATTTTTAATTTACGAATCTTTAATGAATCTGTCAATGAGGTAGGTTTAAGCTACATCCAAAGTTTTTTCTTGTTAAAATGTTCCTATAGGAGGTTATGTTAATTAAGTATATAAAAAGTATAATAACTAATATATGTTAGTTAATATATACTTTATATTAGCGTGCCAATTCCTGAAGTAAAATAATTTAACGCATAACATATCAAGTGATTATACTAGAGCGGTGCACCTAAATTAAATAAAATCTAAGATTAAGGTAAAATAATTTTTTGAAGAAATTTAATCAGTAACTGTCTCGCCAATCCATTTAAAACAGAAATCTAGCATTTAATGCGAACTGATAAGGATAATATGATAAAAAAATGCTTTTAAAGTGCATTTGTTGCAGATTGAGAAATATTGCGTTACAGTATTCTTGAATTTATCTGGTCCGTTGCATCCGTGAAAGTCCAATACATAATTAGGGAAACAGATAGATATTTCGGGAAAGGCTTACTTAATTCTCATTTGAAGCGTAATAGAAAATAAAATTTCCTTTCTTGATAAGCACCTTCTTAAATTATTGTTTTCTGGCGTGCAAAAAGCTATTAATATAAGGTGCCAAAATAAATAGCAAAATAAAATGAAAGATAAAAGACACTCATTAAAATCTAAGGTTTTGAGCGAAAGATCAGAGACATTTTTAAAATAACGAAAGACTGAAGATCTAAAATTCTCAGTTAATAGTTTAGAAACTATTTGAGAAAATGCTTCTAAAAAAGAGTTTAGGTTATAAACATCACATTACAGACAATTCTGTTTACGTGTGAACAACTCGAAAATGAGGAAAATACTCAAAAAAAGGATGTTTTTATTTTGAAAGCGAGACAAGACCGTTTTTTCGTTATTGTGATACTTAAGGGTTTGCGTTTTAGTTATCAGTTTTATTAATAACTAGTGGTACCCGCACGGCTTTGCTCGTAGAAGAAAATTATAAGGTAATTTGGTTCGTCAGTATATTTACAAATAATAAGTGATGAATTTCTCGCCAATTTGCTACGTTAATTTGCTCGCCCTTGTTTTGTAATTTGCTCGCTCACGTTATGGTAATTCACTCGTTCATGTTATGATAATTTGCTCGATAAAATGTTCTTAAAATTTGAATAAAAAAAATAACAAAATCGAATTATCGAAAAATCGCTTCGAGGTGCACACCCCCATGCTACAAACTTATTTTGTGCCAAATTTCGTGAAAAACCGGCCGAACGGTCTAGGAGCTATGCGCGTCACAGAGATCCAGACATCTAGGCATCCAGACAGAGATCCAGACTTTAAGCTTTATTATTAGTAAAGTAGTGCTAAAACGTCTATCTCCCAAATATTAGGATTCTGAATATATCATTAATTGTCATTTTCTGCACTTTTTTTTCCAAACAATTCATTTGTACCTCGTTTAAAATAATATACGAGGCATGTTTTTAAAGTAAGTACCGTTTTGATATAAAAAAAGAACGAGTACAGATAGAGCAAAGAAATTAATTGCACAAAAATCTACCATCCTTACGCTATTTTTTGACATTGCTCCCGTGATTTTCCAAGCATTTGTCATAGCGTGGTACAGGTTTTTGTATACCTATTCATAGAAAATTGCCGCCTGTGTAGTCAGCCATGGGATAACATGTTCTCTGAGCTCATTATTGCTGTTGTGCCACAGACCACCTACGAAAGACTTTAGATGCCGAAACAAATGAAAGATGTTGCGAGCGAGGTGAGGGCAGACCAGAGGATGTTCAAAAACGCCCCAGCCAAAGCCCTGTAAGAGTCCTCATGGTTGACTAAACGGGCGGTAACTCTTTACGAATAGGTATACAAAAACCTGCACCACGCTATGACAAATGCTTGGAAAATCACGGGAGCAATGTCGAAAAATAGCGTAAGGGTGGTAGATTTTGTGCACTAAATTACTTAGCTCTATCTGTACTCGTTCTTTTTTTATATCACAACGGTACTTGCCTCGTATATATATATATATATATATATATATATATATATATATATATATATATATATATATATATATACATATATACAGTAGAACCTCCCCTAAGGGACACCTCTATTTAAGGGACAGTCACAGGAAAAAAAATTACAAAAAATTATGTACAGGTGCATAAGAAAGAGTGAATTTACTGGAATTCTAGTTTTACTTTTCCTCTAAAAACTAATTGAAGAGACTTTAACATTAACATACGCTAAAGAAACAAATATATGTTGTAAACGTCTAGCTGAGAGTTACATGAACGATGTGCCCACATAGATATTTATTCAAGTAGGCTCAGGGCCAAAGGAGAGGGCACAGAAACTGACAAGCATTTTATATAAAAATTGAAATGTGAACACTAATTGTAATTCACAATGTCTTGCATTGTAAATGACATGACAAGAAGCAAATTCATGCAATAAATTACTTCAAAATAATTGCTTTATGCTGCAAAACTCTGGACTTACCAAATTTTTCACTTAATTATAAAAAAAAAAATTAAATAAATAAATAAAAATAAAATAAAAACTTAAAAAAACATTAAGTGTGAGTTTTATTTAGTTGTGTATGAAAAATGAAACGTATTTAATCTTCAATGTTAATAGTTTACATTAATAAAAAAAATTATACTGAGTTAACATGCTGCATGCATAAACTAAAATACCTCCGAAGAAGGGACACCTCTACTTAAGGGACATAATGGTTGGTCCCACTAGTGTCCCTTATTGAGAGGTTCGACTGTATATATATATATATATATATATATATATATATATATATATATATATATATATATATATATATATATATATATATATATACATATATATATATATATATATATATATATATATATATATATATATATATATATATACAGATATACATATATATATATATATATATATATATACATATACATATATTTACATATATATTAGGGTGCGTCTTATAATGCACTTTTTGAAAAATTTTTGAATTTCTTATGGGGCACCCCTTTAATTGCTTCCTTTTGATGAAGAAACACCCACTTAAAAGTTTCATAGAATTTGAACAAAATTTAGAGGTTGCTACCAGCGATTAAAATTACGTTCATTGAAAAAAGTTCCACTACGCCATTCATATCATTGGGGTTCACAATTTCAGTCTTCCCCCCCCCCATTCACCAATATTGAAATTTTTTCCCCTTTGTTTCTAGTAATGTGAAATATACAAGCCTTTTTCTGATTGCTATTCATCATCCAAACTATTTGATAATATATCTTCAAAAAAAAACTTGATGAAAACACCTTTATGGTGAAAAATCTGAATGTTAGTAATGAAATCCTTTATGTTTTTCCTTTGATTTTAGTTCTACAACATCTGCTGTACAGTGTTTCATTGGAGGGGTTGTTCTTTTAGGTTTCTTTAAGAAAGAGACCAATTTGGAGTTTGTGTGTCTCTTCAGAAATATGACATTTAGATGTGTGTGTGTGTGTCAAATAAAATTACTTGAAATAACAGTTTCCTTCTTGTAAGTGAAAATGCTTTTCAACAACAAAAGACCAAATCTGGATAAACTTTATTGCAAATTCTTGTTCTTCAGAATCAATCAAAGTACATACAGTTACAACAGAGGATAAAAAAAAATCACTACAATTGATTCAGATTCTTCATGATTTTCTTTCTTTCAAAATTTTTCCTTTTCACGCAAGTTCTGTTGCCTTTTTAAATAGAGATTTATTTGTTACCAATTTCGTCTTGTCCTGCTAGTTTTCTTTCAGTTAGAAATAATTTCTCGCCTGGAAGTGAAATCTTGCGTAAAGGATCATCAGCAAGAGCAAGGTCAAGCAAATAATCTAATGATGGATTCCAATAATTTTGTTTTTGATTATTGAAATAGAGCACTTTTAATTTTCTTTTTGAATTCTTAACTGACAACTTGTGTTTCTTTGAGTTGCTAATCAACAGTTAGTTAAGAGGTTGAGAGTTGATTCTGCAGTTAATTAACATGATTTAATAAAATATGAATTAATTTCAAAGTCAGTAACAATCTAGTTTATTACTAATTACAATTGACAAAAAGGTAACATAAATAAATATTATAATAATCGATGCAAAAAAAAGTTAGATTTCAAATTTTGCAGCAATGGTAGCAACCACTAAATTTTAATCAATTTTTATTTTTAAGATATGTGAATTTTTTTTCATCCAAAGGAACAAAATGAGAGGGTGCCTCATGAAAAAATAACATCTTCAAAAATAAGACGCACCCTAATATACATACATACATATATATATATATATATATATATATATATATATATAATATATATATATATATATATATATATAATATATATATATATATATATTAGGGTGGTCCTTATTTTTTTAGGAATTTTTTATTAGTAAATTTTTTTTTTAGGAATTCAACAAGTGACGCCCCCTAGTTTTGTGACACTATAATAAAAAGTAACGTATGCAAAATTTGAACTCGATCGGTCAATAATAACACGTGCCCCTAGCAGGGTTGGCAAAAACCCGGGTTTTTTTAAAAAAGCCCATGGACCCAGGGTTTTTTGGGTTTTTTTAAATAAAACCCCAAAAAAAACCCAACTAAAGCTGGGTTTTTTAAAAGAAATGTGGGGTTTTTTTTGTCTTTTTTTAGGGAAAATGTAGGGTACTTGTAGCATATTGTAGCGTAAGTATATGAACAAAGCACAAGAATTGTCTTGGGGTAAAAAAAGCTTGAAAACTAGTTAAAATTCAGCGTTTTCTGAAGAAGAGTATGAAAGACGACGAAACCCAAGAATGGTGAAGTTTCAGATTTTTTAGTTTCCATGATCACCAACAGTTAAGGCAAAAATACTTCTTGAGTGATAAAATCTATTGTTTGTTTTTAATTACTATTTTTTTTTTTTGCATTTTACTTTATTGTATTTCATTTTTTTTATGCAAAACTACTGTAGAACCTCAAGTAGTTTAAATCTCTATTTACTGAATTCCAGCTTAATCAAGACATTTCTTTGAATTTTATGTTGCCTGTTTTTCTATTTCTGTGTACAGATTAAGAAATATTAAACTTTTTTTGTAAGATAATGAAAATACTGTACATCCTATTCTGTTTTCTGTCCGACCATTTGTAAAACCTGTTAATTTCTAAAAAAAATATAACTTGTTAATTCGAAATTTGTGACGTGTCGGGTTGCAGAAAATAATTCACATGAAAGCCTTTTCGCTAGAGTAGTTTCCTCTGTACAATCTACAAATATTGAGAAAACCAGACGTGACATGACTTAGTCAAGATAATCTGAGTTATTTATTGACCAGTTAAAGATAAAAGTTAAATATATATTTTTTAAATCTTTGAAGTATTTTTAATGCCGTTAAGAGTTAAGAAATACTATTAAAGTTCAAAATTCATTTTTTATGTCCATTGTCTGTGATGAAGAACAAATAAAATAGAAGTTTAAATTGTAAAAGTATTTAAATTAATTACATTTTTAAAAAACTTCTCAAAAAATTTTAAAAAAACCCAAAAGTGGGCTAAATAATGGGTTTTTTTAAATGGGTTTTTTCAAAAAAACCCATTGGGTCCAACCCAATTGGGTCCAAACCGGCCAACCCTGGCCCCTAGGCCTTTGAACTTTAACACTTTTGATAATTTTCTCACAAATCTTCGAGTTTTTACTTCAAACCCAGTATATCGTTTCTCCTAGGTTTGCAAAATACTTTTACAGTGAGGTAGCACTAAAATTAATCTTTTTAATTGCTTTATATCATCTAAAGATTTTACGTTGAATAAGAATGAAATAATTTTTTAGAAGTTTTCCTTAATCGTACTCTTTTCTCAATGTATCTCGATAGTGTGTATTTTTTCCCGATAGTCTTGGACGGTCTGTGAATTAAATTGTTTTTGTGACTCATATTTGGTAAACTGGTTGTGAAATTCTTCGATTAATATTGTGCTCCTCTTTCAGTTGTATCATTCACAATTTTCAGTATTTTAACAATCTCTCTTCCCTTTAAATAGCTTCCTTCATTTTGTCGTAAATCAGGATCAAATAGGAAAAAATCTTTTAGTATTTGTAGCTTATTAAAAACAGTTTTATTTACTCGTAATTGATTCTATAAAGAAAAAGATATTTACTAAGAAAGTATTCCAAATCGTCTAATGTTATCTGAAATTTGTTAAACAGTCATCAGACACGTCTTCCTTATCAAAAGCATTTTTTGGACTAGTCTTTTCCTATCTTCTAAGTTAGTTCCTTCATCCAATACGGACAAAGCTAGTTTTTCAGATATATTATATAATACAAAGGAGCCTCGATTGCGTTGCTGCGAAAAAACATACCTTCATACCTTCATACAGCATTTAATTATAAAACAGCTTTGTAAAACAGCATTGAAGTGCTTTCTTTTCATGTAAGGTCAATTTAAATTGTTTCCTAAACATAAACATTTTCAAACAAAAATTCCTTTTTGCCACCCATGTGGCTCAGGAATTACCTCCAGTTTGCCGAAAACATATCCCTGTAGGAGGAAATTCACCAGGAAATATTATTACAAGTTATGAGAATTCTCTGTAACCTTTCTCAATTCCGCTTTTTACGAACAATAATATGTCATCCACTTCGTCTTTTAGAATTTTAGTGGTGTGTACTTGATTGAAATGTTATAAGTTCTGAATGATGGAGATCTTTACACAAAATTTTGAAGCGCTTAAAATATTGAATATCTGATCTAGAACTAAGAAAGGCAAAAACTTCTTTTCTTCTTCTCTGCAGTACGATTTCAAGTGCATGATGATGGGCAATCCAAATGTAATATATCACTGTTCAGTTTTTGCTCTAAAAACACTGCATGCACAATTTATACGGTTGGTATAGCAAGTTGTTGTATCTAACACTACAGCTAGAACAGTTAGCAATAAAGAGCTATCACCTAAGATATCATATACAACTGAAGAAATATCTATGGAATTCCGAGTAACTGTTCAATATTAGGACCTGAAGCTATCACGGTAATCCTGTCGACGTTCTTTTTCCAGTTACATCTGGCTGTAGCTTTGTATCTCAGTGAATAACGACAAAATCTAAATTTAAATTCATGAAAATTAATTTTACCTCTCGAAGATTTTCTTTTGTTCTCTTAAGGAATGTACGATTGATCACTAGGTTATTTGGATATAAATTTACTGCATCTACATAGGCTGTAATTAAAAGAACAACAACTTTATCCCTAATATGGCATTTGTATAACAGTGATGAAAAGCGAGCAGATATCAATAGTTGTCAAGCTTTTTTGCATTGTGGTGGACCAGCTGTAGAAAACAAAGTTCAACAGGTTAGGATAGATACCTATTTCGGTTTCTTCGGTTTCTAAATCTTGTGAATCGCAAGAATTTGATGATAATAAAGGGCTATGTACTGAAATAGAAGAAAATTAATTTAAAGTATAGATTTCTACATTGTTCTGATCTGGATATTTTTTTTTTAATTTATATTTTAGCTATGGAAAATGCAGTATATTTTTATGTTAGGAGTAATCGAGGATTTTTTGAAATTTATATTTTAAAAATTGAAAATTGCATAAGCATTAGGTATGTTGATAACTAAAGAACAGCGAATTAAAATATAATTGCAATTACTTATATTTATAGCATTGAAACCTTGCGACTCTATTTGCCACACCTATTACATACACAGGGAATTTTGTAAATCAACACCCCCAAAGCCTGGAGGAAGCAATTCGTTGTTGTCAAAGATAAGTCATTAGTGGTATAGGCCATTCATTAATGACCTTTAGAATCCCTTGTGTCCATCTTGGTGTAAAGAAATGTTCCCCTGCCTCTTGGTTTGAAACGAGCGTAGAATAGCGGCAAGCCCGACACAAGGCTATTGGTGTACATGTACCCTCTGCAACATGTAAAATTTTACAGAATGAAAATGAGAGAATGGTTTGATCTGGAAGTAGCAACATCGATTGAAGTTCAAAATAACTTTAAATATGAAAGGTAAGAATACTTTTACTTAAAAGTGAGAAAATCCGCAATTTTTTCTCCGAAACTCCAAAAAGGGGGCCCTAGGGGCACGTGTTAATATTCATGAATTGACTTAAAATTTTACAACGATCAATTATTTGTATAATGGAACAAATTGAGGGGGCGTCGCGTAAAATATCTGCAACTTCAAAAATAAGGACCACCCTAATATATATATATATATATATATATATATATATATATATATATATATATATATATATATATATATATATATATATATATATATATATATATATATATATATATATATATATATATATATATATTATATACAGGGGCGGTCTGGCTGACTTTGGCCCAGTCGGCAAAAGAATATTTCGGCCCACCTCTGTAAATTAAAAAAGTAAAATTAAACAGTGCCAGATCTCGATTCTTCCGAGGTCGAGCAAAGGCATTAAAATACCGTTAGTTCCCATTTTCCTTTATTAAATCAAGTTTCAAAGTTCGAAAAAAAAAAATGCGAATCGTAAAACAAAGCTAACACTGACAAATTTTTCATATGCCTTGAAAGAAGGATACTAATGGTTACAATTCTTAAAAGAAAAGGCACATCTTTAGGCTGTATATTGACAACATAGGAAAGACACGAGGAAAGGCGGGGAATCAGGAAAAACCCGGAAAAATTTTCAAAATTATTTGATCTATACAGGCTCAAGGAGAAAAGAGTCTGAAAGAGGAGTTCTAGTTCAAGTGATATTTTCAAAATTGATGTCAAAAACCGCACTTTTACAGTTTTCGGTAACGTTCGGAGAGGGGAAAAAAGGTTTTCCCCACGATTCCCCCCCCCCCCAAAATTGAAGTCCACTTTTGTCTATCTTTGTATACAATAGAATATCGGGGGCTCTTCCCTAAAATTCCCCGATATGTGAAGTTTTGAAAAGGTAATTTTTGGCTACCTAAAAGTAGTTGAACAGGAAAGCATCGGGGGCTCTCTACGAGAGCTTTTCGACGCTGAACTATTAAAAAACTCAAAACTATCTTTGGTTACGTTTAGAGAGAGAAAGAGGCTCAGTCGTCTCATTTGGAATTATTTCAAAACTGAAGTTTACTCGACCCAATTTCCAACAATTCCCAATTTAGTTACTATAGGAAATCTGGCGACTCTTTTGGAATTTTTCAACTTTTGAAATTTTAAAAACATAATCCTGTAAACTGTTTGGAACATTAAAAGGAAAGGGGACAGGTTTCCCTAGTAATTTTTTAGGAAGGCGCTTCAAAATTTTTTAGCAAGTCAACGTGTCCTTCCGTCTTTAAGCTAATCTTTGACTCTCCTTGCCTCTTAAAAGTTTCAACACAACTTCACAGAAGCAGAAATTTTTTCGAAAGATTCACAAAAGCCTGTCCTTGAAACGACACGCCCTCGTTTCAATCATTTTTCCACATGAATCTGACTGGAATATATCTGAATGTTTTTAGCATTATTTTTGAAACTCAACATCAAAAATATATTCAATACCGTAAACCGGGGTTACTTTAGACTGACGGGGTAACTTTATAAAAACCTGTTTTTTATTTTTGAACCGTTCTGGCGGGCTTAATTTTACAATTGGTGACCCCCTGGTGGTCTCAGAGTTTCAAGAATCACTTTTCAGAGTGCGCTGACATCGCCAATTGATTGAAATAGTAAAATGATTTTGGCAACACTGATTTATGTGTTATCCGTGATATCAGCTGTTTTCAGTTTGTTGTCCTAACCTCTTCTGGTGCCACCAACTGAGCAACCTTTTGAACTTGGGTGAGTTATTTTCTAATTACACAGCTATTTAAGATGATTTTATCTTTTTTTTATTTCTGTAACTCAATTCTATGATTTACTATGAATTAAAACATAAAACAACACAAGTTGAAGGGGTAACTTTGATACATGCGGGGAATTCTGAATCCTCGCTGCATCTGCTGCAGGATTCGAATCCCAAGGATCATAATTGGAGAGAATTCACTGCTTTCAGTTGACTTGAAGCCATAGATCAAAGACTGCTGTGAGTGCACCGTGGATAATGTTCACGATATGAGAAAGATCTCATGTGCCTCATTTATTTTAAAAAGTTTGTGATTTCTGTGCCTTATTCTTAATTTCTTTTCGAGCGTTTATAATTTTTGAATCTATTCTTTTCAAGTTCTAGTTCAAGTTCTATTTTATTCTAATCAAGTGAAGTTACTTTGATATTTTTTAAAGTCGAAATGAAGAAAAACATTACGATGGCTGTGGTTTTACATTTAAAAAACACGCTTGATGTGATTTCAAGCTTTTTTCAACTGATGTTTTATAAGAAAAGAAGTTTCCTATGAATTTCTCTCTTTTTAGTTTGATTCAAACCTGATTCCTGCTAAATGAGCATGCTTGGAGTGGTAGGAACCACTCTACGTGACTTAAGAAACATTTTTCATTTGAAACCAGCTTTTTAAACCCCCCAAAAAAAGGAAAAATTGAATTTTGTTATTAAAAAAAAAACTCAGGCTATCTTTTGGATGGGGTAACTTTATTACAAACCACCGAAACAGTCGTTTTAGATGGAGAAAACACGTTGTTACAAAGTAACCCCGGATGATGGGGTAACATTAATAAAAAAATAAAATTACCCCCCTCTCTCCCTATTCAATATATCGAAGAATTTTAAATTGCAATTTAAAGCTGAGATGTTAAACTATCGTTTGGTTCAAGAATTGTTGAAATTTCTTGAAAAATGAGGGTGCTACCATACAAAATATGCGAAACTTGTATCAAAGTAACCCCGGTTTACGGTATTTTAAAAATAATTACTATCGAAAACACTTGGACTTCGTATGTAGCTAGTGTACCAAAAAGTAAAAAAAAAAAGCATATTTTTTTATTGACTTCTATCAAATAGTGCCCTTTTATCTGAAAGCGCACTGCTCCTTTTTGGTCTAGGGAAAAGTATAGTTTCCTCTGGGCATTTTTTTCTATAATTGAAATCAATTTTAGCCTATAGTGCAGATAAAAAGGTTACGGGGCTCTCCCACGGAAATTTATAAAAGTGAAATTTTACGCTATCTTTAGTGACTTTAAAGAACGGCGAAGGTTCGAAGACTGTCTCGAAATTTTTCGATATTTAAGTGAAAAACACAACTGAGGCCCTTGATGCAAGAACCAGACAAGTCCAGACTCATTCATCTTTGGTAAGACCAACAGATAACATTAGTGTCTAATAGAAACTCTGTTATCTTTCCCACGTTATTAACTACAAAGCAGAAGTCTGATCTTACATTTGTGTCCCGTTGGTGCACCAATCGAACATCTGTATTGTTCACACGCAAAAATGAATTTAAAAAAAAGATAGAAATTAAAAATTTGGACTTACAAGGTTTTTGTTCAAAGCCCTCAATTGTAGACAGTCGATTCCAAACTTTTTCGAATTTGACGTTCTGAAAACGCGATTTTAGGCTCGTTTGGAAACGGCAGGAGACATAGGGGGTGCGAGAGGTTTGGAATTTTCAAACCTTTAATCATAAAATATTTCCGAATTAAAGTCAGTTTCAAATCTTTTAGAGTACTAAAGGGTTCAAGGGTGCTTTTTTGAGATCGAAGGCCTTATTTAAGCTATCTTTGAGGATGTAGAAGCGTCAGGATGTCCCTAAAGCGTTTTTGGCATTAAAGATTTTAAATCAAAGATTACTTACAGCCATCCAACGTACAGCATTTAGTTGAATCTGTCACAACTAGCTTTAGTGAATGTTACGGTTGCCTTTTTCTAATTGTGTCAGCCGGCCAGCAGTTCAGGATATTGTTCTTTCATATTTGTTGCCCCAATTCTAAATGGGCAGTCAACGATTTTCGAGGCTGCGGAGAGCAAATTTTCGATTTCTATTAAAAGTTGTTCCTGCATCCCAAGTGCTTCTATTGTTGTCTTCTTTGCTAACAACCTTTTTAAAAGCCTTAAATTCATTTCACCATCGAACGGATGCACAATGATTGCTGGTCTACAATTGAAATATCATGTATAGCAGATGGTGCCCAACCTGCGGACCACATGGGGCCCGCGAAGCTTATCTATGTGACTCGTTGTTGTGTTAAATGTTTTGAAATGCAAAATATATTCTGAAACATTTCAAACCTACTGATCATCTTCATTCGGCCTTATGAATGATAGTTGCAAAATTTAAAGTCAAGTAGTCATGTAATGGTTTCTAAAAAACAGATCCAAAGTTCGTATCAATAAAATAAGCAAGAAGTAATAACGGAGGAAAGTTTTTGTTTGTGATTATCTTTCATTTTCCTTGTTTTTCCATTCTATTTTGAAAAAAAACTAATGCATTTTTTATTTGTTCTGGCCCGCGATATCCTTCTTAATATGATGTGTGGCCCGAGATAAAAATAAAAAAGGTTCGGCACTTTTTTTCGTTTTAGTTTATACACAATTTCGACTTGAATTTGAAAGATACGAACTTAAGCAATTTTTTGGGGGGAAATTTGTTTGACAAAAAAGGGTCAACTTTTAAGTTGGCCCCCCTAAGCAGTTGGCCCAGTCGGGGATCCCCGACTAGCCGACCTGGCCAGTCCGCCCCTGTATATATATATATATATATATATATATATATATATATATATATATATATATATATATATATATATATATATATATATATATATTAGGACTCGACCGATGCATCGGCCTGGCCGATACATCGGCGCCGATGGTTCAACAATTTAGCCATCGGCATCGGCGGCCGATGCTAACTTGCGGGAAATATTGGACCATCGGCCTTTAAAAACATCGAAAAGCCGATGGAATTGGCCGATGTTTTTGAAAAAAAAGGACCTTTGCTGTTTTACTTTTTAATACATTTAATACAAAGTAAATTGAGCTATTGTTTTCATATAAAATTGTTTACTTAAATTTCAGTATGAATCTCTATTTTAGTCACCCCTGAAAGAGTTTTTAATACTGCATTCAGGTACCAAACAAGTTAATTATTGCGTTGATTCTAGCAACTGGATGTACGTATGTATCTCTCATAAGTCATAACTGAAAAATGGTAAGCTGTAGAAGGATAAATTTTCGCATGTGGGGTGTGCGTCCGTTCCAGTTGTGCACTTCCCTTTTTGTTTTCTATCGGGTGTTCTGAAAAGCCTGTTTACCTTTTTTTTTGTGGCTATTAATTACTTATTTCAATGCAAAACTAATATAGCGTCTCAGACTGACGATCATTTGGTGATATATTGCCGAATTGGGGACTATGGGAACAAATATGAGATGGCGAAAAAAGCTTTTTGTGTCACTTTATTAGATTCCCGTTGAATCGACGGTAATTTTTAATTTTTCGATATTTCTAATATGAATCATAGTAATGAAGTCTTTTCTGTATCGCTTCGGTGGAGTTACAAGTTTGGGGCCCGTCGAAATACATTTTAGGGCCCTATTTCTCTATCACAGAAGTTGTAAAACATTTATCATAAGCATTTTTGTATCTCCTACGGTGCCCCTATGGTTATGGGGCCTCTCGCGCAATTGCAACATTTGTTATATTTTAAATCCGCCACTGCACGTCAAAACAAACTCGGGTACAAGTTTTGAAAGGATTTTTCTACTCAATGTTTACGATTTTTTTCAACTCTATTTTTACGACTTTTTTTTCAATTTGCAACCCTTACTTGCGCCTCCTCCCACTCCCTCAATTTCTGAAATTGAACTCTAGTTGTACTTCTGAGTTGTTTAAAGCTAACACCATTCATAAAATTGGAGATTTTTTTTTTTTCAAACTTTACTTATTGTTTAGAAAGAATTTAGAGCATTAATGTAAGAAATTGATTAAAGACGTTTTGAATGGTGACATAATTCGGAAATCAAAGGGACTTTTGAAAATTTTTTTCGGAAGTGCTTAAGTAGTTTCAGAAACTCTTCCGAGGCGTTGGTGGTAGCGGTTCTGTACTAAAAAAATGAGGCCGAGGTTGGGGCCGAAGTGTGAGTTACTCCAAAATCAGAGGGTGACCCCCCTAACCCTACCTCGTCGTTTCAGGCATTTCTTAAATATTTAGCAATTATTTATTTTGGTCAAGAAATGTCATTTTGCATATTTCTCATACTTGTTTCACATATATTTCGTAATGCGCCATCTTTTTTGCATCATTAATAGCGATCGATTTTTTTCTGTTGTAAGTAACTATTTTTATGTATTTATATAAAATCAATGAATAAGTTATTTTCGTTTTCATCATACTTTTAATAATATGTTATAGAAAGGTTTCAAGGATTTTCTACTATGCAATATTTTAAATTCCAGAAAATTACTATTAAATTGAAAAAATTAATTTGAATTTGTTTGTAAAGCTTCATAAAAGATTAAACAATCAAATTGTTCAATATTATGTGTGTAAACATCAGATCAAGTAATATATGTATTCAGTTATTAACCTGGTGTAAATATTGAGTTTGTTTATTGTAGCTGCGTTTTAAGAACCTCGCTCTTTTCATGGCTATTTCTTTTTTCAGCAAAATTTATGTCACTGTTATAGCTTTAATGAAAAATGCAAACTTTTCTATTCATAAATTTTAAATAAGTATAAAATATTCTTATTTTGATTTAATATTGTTATTTATCTGTTACCTTTTTTGTTTAATTTGATGACTAAAAAATGCCTACGTGCAATCTTTCCACTTTAATTGCGTAATTTGTTGACGGTTTCATAGTTTTATTCTTATTTTATTTATTTATTTATTTATTTATTTGAATGATTAAACAGCATAATTTAATTTTTTTTTAAAACTATGTTTAGTGTACCTAAATCCATACATTATTACAATATTACTGAAATCTTAAATATATGTTCAATTTAAAAAGAATCAATTGGTTATTAAAGTCTCTTTGTTTTTCTTCCTTTTTTTTCTTTCTTTCTTTTTTTTTTTTTTTTTTTTTGCTGTTGTTCTTTCTCTTTCATCATACAGCAGTCAAAAACGGAGAAGCATAACTACACCATACACAGACTGTACGTAGTGTGATCCAAAAGTTCGGGCACAAGCTGTATAAAACCTTACCCAGAATAGTTCACATTACCGAAGCACATCCACCTTCAAAAGGTCACCTTGAGGGACTATGTACTTCTGTCAGTGTCCACATAACTTTTGGAATCACTCCTGGAAGCCATTTTTCGCTACCTTCTATGATGCAGCTTTATGTTCTCCTGACGGCGTCCGTGCAAATGTTTTTTTGCTGGGAACATATAGAAGTCACACCGAGCTAAGTTCGACGAAACGGTTTGTTATTTGTTTGTCATTGACCAATCGAACCGTGCATCCTCAACATGAAAGTCGCCTTCATCCCCATGATGAAGTTAAAGCAGCAGCGCAAGAGGCCTTCGAGGAGTACTTCTTTTTATACAACTTGTCCTCGAAATTTTAGATCATACTACGTACGTATGAGTTTTCAATTCACTAGTTCATAACGTTTTTGAGTGACGCAAGTTTACGCGCATCAAGACATCACAATAGAATTTGCGATAATTAACTGAGGAGGCGTTCAATATGGATATTTTGGTTATCTATACGTTCTTTGGTACATATGTATGTACAGATGTGCCGAAAAAACATGTGAAGTATAAATTGGGTGATCGTAAAATAGAAATTTAGGTCGAAATGTGATTTTTTTTTTTTTTTTGTGATTACAATTCCTTATTCGTAGAAAGGAAGTAAAGTGAAATAAATCAATGATCCTTTAAATCCCTGACAATCTTATCAATTTATTTCTGTTTGATTTTTTTTTCGCCAACGGCATCGGCCATCGGCAATCGGCCATTTGGAGGAAAACAATCGGCTAGCAATCGGCATCGGCCCATCGACCAAAAAATGCCATCGGTCGAGCCCTAATATATATATATATATATATATATATATATATATATATATATATATATATATATATATATATATATATATATATATATATACAGGGTGTCTATAAAAGAACTCCGGGGTTAAAAAAATTAATATTTTTTAAACTATAAAAGATAGCGAAATTTGATCAATTCCTTTGAAACAAGCAGCTCAAAGAGTTTTACTCATACCAATTGGGAATGTTTCTCTCAACAGTTGGCAGCGCTGCGGAGCGTTGACCTTGAAATGACGTAGCGGCTACGGCAGGCAGTCAGTGTCGTCTGGACTGCCGCGCTATGGCGACGCCTCACCAAAAGGCTCAATGTGTTATTTGGCTCATAGAAACTAATTCTGTTGTTACTGTACAAAGAAACTTTCGACGTAGCTATGGTGTTGACCCGCCTACAGACAAAACAATTCGTCAGTGGTTAAGTGCGTTCAAGGAAACAGGAAGTGTTTTGAAGCAAAAGTCGCCGGGTAGGCCGCGTGTGTCTCAAGAGAATGTGGACAGAATCCGAGCTCCATGCACTCGAAGCCCTAATAAATCGGTAACAAGACGCAGTCTGGAGTTGGGGTTACCAAGATCAACAGTCCATAAGGTCATTCATAAAAGACTTCGTTTAACTGCCTACAAGATTCAACTTTTACACCATATGAAACCGGCAGACAAGGTTAAGAAATTCGACTTTTCTGTTTCCATGCTGGATAAAATTGATGAAGATAATGATTTTTTAAAAAGTGTGGTTTTTAGTGATGAAGCTACTTTTCATGTGAACGGAACTGTAAACAGGCATAATTGCAGAATTTGGGGTTCAGAGCCGCCCCATGAGTTTATTGAGTACGAACGTGACACGCCCAAAGTGAATGTTTGGTGTGCTCTTATGCATGACAGAGTCATAGGTCCCTTCATTTTTGCCGAAAGGAATATCAATGGTGATGTCTATTGTGACATGTTAGAGGAGTATATTTATCCTCAGTTGGATGACATTGAGGCGGAGAAAGGTTTAGTTTACTTCGAACAAGATGGGGCGCCGCCACACTTCAGTTTGCGTGTGCGTGAGTCACTGGACGCTCGTTTGGGAAACAGGTGGATTGGAAGGGAAGGACCTATTCCATGGCCACCAAGGAGCCCTGATATGACTCCGTTGGACTTTTTCTTCTGGGGGCATATCAAGAATCTTGTGTATGCGGAGAAAATTCGAAATGTTCGCCATCTCAGGGAACGAATAGTGAATTGCGTGGCGTCCGTTCCCCCAGACATGCTCGCCAGGACATGGGAAGAGGTAGAATACCGTTTCGACGTGTGCCGTGCCACTAACGGAGCTCACATTGAACTTTACTAAGTTGTTAAAAAATCTTGAAAATGTAAGCTTTCTAATCATGTATAAAACATGTATGTACGTTTTTTACTTTATTAAAATATTTTGTCTTAAAACCCCGGAGTTCTTTTATAGACACCCTGTATATATATATATATATATATATACAGATGGGGGACAAAATAATATGAACACCTATGAAAAAGTATGCCGTATTTCACACCTATAGTACAGCCACGCCACCTGCAACAGAAGTCTGCCACCTGGTGAGCGTGAAGAGGAACCTATCAGTGTCTTAACAGTAGTCACAAATGTTGCGTGCTTGGTTCTAAATTTCTGTAATAAGTTGAGATGTCAGACCTTACAGAGTTCCAAAGAGGAATGATTGTTGGGGCGCGTTTAAGTGGAGCATCGGTTACGGAAACAGCAAAGTTTTTGGGGTGTGCAAGAGGTACGGTGTCAGAGGTTATGACAGCATACAGGAAAGAAGGTAAGACGACGTCTTCAAAGCACCACAGTGGCCGAAAGTCAAAGCTTGCTGATAGGGATAGAAGAGCTTTGAAGCGCATAGTAGTCCGAAAGCGAAAGCAATCCTTATCCGAAATAACATCTGAAATGAACAGCCATCTCCAGGACCATGTTTCAACAAAAACTGTCAAAAGGGAACTTCATGCTGCGAACATTTATGGCAGAGTGGCAACTTGAAAACCCTTGGTGACAGCAACTAATGCTTTCAAGCGACGCCAATGGTGCAGACACCACAAAGTTTGGTCCCCACAGATGTGGCAACAGGTAATATGGTCAGATGAATCTTCATTTACCCTATTTCAGATTACCGGGCGCGTTTATGTCTGGCGAACGTCCGCAGAAACCTTTAATCCTGAATGCCTCTTGCCGACTGTGAAGCATGGGGGTGGCTCAATTATGGTATGGGGTGCGATATCTTGGCGTGGTCGTGGGCCACTTGTTATTCTGCATGGGCGTGTCAAATCTAATCACTATCTGAGCATTCTAGAGGATCATGTCCATCCGTTTGTCCAGACTGTGTTCCCTGGAGAGCGACCGCTCTTTCAAGGCGACAACGCCCCATACACACTGCCAGATGTGTCCAAGAATGGTTCGAAGAGCATGACAGTGAAGTTGAACAACTCGCCTGGCCCCCTCAGTCTCCGGACTTAAATATTATTGAATATTTATGGGGATATTTAGAGTCCAAACTTCGTTCCCGATTTCCACCTCCATCCGGACTTTCGGAATTAGAGACCATTCTGCAGGAGGAATGGCTTAATATTCCTTTAAATGTTGTCCATGACCTGTATGCATCTATCCCCCGTCGCATTCAATCTGTTCTTCAATCAAAGGGTGGTCCAACCCCCTATTAATAAAGATTTTTCCTTATTTCACAGGTGTTCATATTATTTTGTCCCCCATCTGTATATATATATATATTAGGAGGATTGGGGTCCCTCAGTGAACTTAGGAAACCCAGTCATCCCTTTGAGAAAGTGTTGGTACCTGGTTCACCTTTTTCATTTGTATGTTCTTGTGTTTTGCATCTTCAATTTTATTTAGAGTGTTTATATATATATATATATATATATATATATATATATATATATATATATATATATATATATATATATATATATATATATATATATATATATATATATATATATATATATATATATATATATATATATAATCCGGTGTCTTTTATTGAGAAATTGTAGAATGAGATCTTGTAACTCTGAGTTTGAGTTGGAAAATTTTCTGCGGAAGAGGCAAAAGCTATTAAAAACTTATTTCAGTTAAAGAATATAAAAATAAGACGAAATGCATAAATTAACAAGAACCACCACTGTCAGCTTAGACGGGAGGCTTTTTAACAAATTGTACTGTACGATTCTTTTAACGATCGTTGTGTTCCTTAGATGGCGCCAGGTTCGATCTGCAGAACTTCCAATTTGCAACTTGGGAAAAGAAACGAAAAATTAGAAAATAACGTTTCGGAAAGTTCCAAGGGAGCCCATATAGGGGGGCAAGGGAGGGCTCGAGCCCCCCTTTGAAATTAGAACTTTCTTGCATTTAGTACTTTTTGTTTTTTCTTTGCAAAAATGTAAAAACATTTCTTCTCCAGCCATTAATGAATAAGTTATTAAATATGTCGAATCTCAATGACTCTAATCTGCCCTGAAATCGGTTTCCACATGGAAAATATCCAGCTAAACCACGGGGGAAATATTTGAGCCCCCCCTTTCAACTTTGCATATGGGCGCCCATGGAAAGTTCCGAAATCGTAACAAATCATTGTTGCACGTACATAAGCACAGTCTGGGGGTTTTTTTTTTCCCAGTAGGTGGACACGTTTGTCGCTCGAACTTACATGGGATGTGAGCAATCAATTCAATTTGAGAGGAAAAAATAATTCTCAAAACGTACGTTTTTGTCTTCATTTACCACTTTGGTGAAATAATAGGAATTTCAAGAAAATAGCATTGGAAAACAATAGGGTAGACTGGGGCACGCGGATTTTTTTCAATGATTTTTCTAATTTTTATGTTTTAACCTATGAAATTTTAGACATTGTGGTTTTATGAAGCAGTTAATTAAGTCAAAATTTGTATATTCAGTTGCTGCTTTGCTTGTGTTCTTAACCGTAAAAAAAAATGGTTTTTGAATCCAAGTCGATTGCGTAAGCTTGCCCCGAGCCCCGAACACGGAGTAAGTTTACGGATCGAGTGGGGCACGTTTACGCATAGAAAAAATGATAACATAGAGTAAGTTAAATAAATATTTAATCAAATTTAAATGTTTTATTTCTCTTAAAACATTTCAAAAATAAGAAAATAACAAATAATTAACTAAAGAACATTTTATAGGCTAAACTAAAATCATAGGACTTCATGCTAATTAAAAACAGAAATTATTTAGTCATCTTCTTCATTACTGTTAGATTTCACTAACAACAATAAAGTATTTCTTTTCGCATGCTTGTCAAGGGATCACGTTTTGACATCTAAGACATTGAACCTTGTCTTGTCCTTTCGATTGGTTGTGTGCTTTCAAACAAAAGATGCAAGCACAATTTTCTACTTCGTAAACAAAATCGTTCACTAATTTTCTTTTTACAGAATGTACTATTTTTTTCCCTGTCGCAGGTGTTGGTTTCATACTTTTTTCTTTGATGTCTTCTACTTCTGCTTCAATAGAAACTTGTACATTTTAAAGTAATTTCTCACTTTTGTTTTGTTCTGCCCATTATGTTTCTTTCTTTGTAGCTTCTAAATGCTTTCTTCTGGGGGCTTCTTTAATCAAAGTATCAGTTAGGATTGTGAGTATCCTCTTTTTTTCCCCTTTCCTGGTTCCTAAGCTTTGATCCTACTTTTCAAATGGTCTCAGTTGGGGTAGTCCATTTGTGACGATGAGGGGCGTATTAGTAGTAATACTTGGATTATCGCCTTTTCATTATTTTGACGTCTAACGTGGTTTTGTTAGTGTTTTAACGTAATGTCTTACCATCTTTAAAATAAAGAAAATTTGTAAGGAATATGCATTAATAGTGTATAAAGTTAAAGCTGAACAGGCATGAAGACAACACTATATGATTGTAAGCTATAAGATACGAATCTGTTACTTAATTAAAAATGAATGGTGATTTACAAAACTAAAGTACTTGAAAATACTAAAGGTTTGAAACAGTAGAGGAAATGGTGCAAATGTGGAAACCCTGTTTTAATTTTTGGTGTATCTAGTTTTTTATCAATGAAATTTGTCTAAATCCTGGAAAACACTTCAAAAAAAGATTATAACAATAACCGCTTTTGGTTTTATGCAAAACATTACGTTTACATTGTATTAATAATAGTTAATAATAAATTGCTTCTTCAACCCGATTTTCAAAATGTGCTGGTAATGTTCAAACATGTGCTTTCTGCATAAAAACACTAACTTAAAAAAATCATACTTAAATGTGTATTTATTGTACATATCAAAACTAATTCAAAGGCTTAAGAATTAACGTTTTTAATAAAAAATAAAATAAATAAATCAATAAATAAAATGAAATGTTCACTTGCAAAAGTCACAAATGTAATGATCATTTATACATTCAGCGCACAAAGTATGACACCAAGACTCACAAACCAAACATCTGATCCAAAGTTCCCCTTGAACATCATTCGAAAAAGCCTCCCCGCAAAAAATGCAAATGGCGTCATCCTCTTCTGCTGGAACTTCTCCCACAGGCATCTCCATCGTTGACTCCCCTGAGGATATTGAATCGCTGTCATCTGACTCTTCATTAAGAGTTTTTTTTTTTTTTGGTAGTTATTTTTTCCCTTTCCCTGTCGGAATTAATTTTTTCGATTTGTTCACAACTTTTTCAAGTTTTTTAGACTTGTTTACAACTTTTTCAAGTTCCGTTTTATAGGGAGAACTTGTAATCACTGCAGCCGAAGAAAGTTTTCTTCCTCTGTTTGAAGTTTTCCGCTTTGCCGCAGGTACAGCCATTACATCCCAAGGTATAACACATGGCTCAGGTCGATTTGAAGGGCCAGTTTCTGCCTGATCAATATCACTGGGTCGGGTTCCTTTGTCTTGAATTCGAGCATCTCGAACATTTTGAGCAGCAGGCATGGGCGCGCATAAAGAATGATCACTGACCTGAGGGGTGATAGACGTAAGCGACTGAATATTTAAAACTACGACTTTGACACGGTTCAGTTGGCGAACAAGATTGTGAAGGTAGGAAATCAACATCCGCAAAAACAGTGCGGTCACAAGGATATATTCCCGTAACTTTGAACTCTGTTGCAGCAATAAGTCCTGTTTGGCATTGCAGGTAAGCCATGCCAAAAAGTTCAACAATGTCGTAAGGGCCTACAGGCCGATCATTGTGTCGCAAAAACTGGCGCACTTATTCACTATAATAACTTTTTAAGGGTCCCATAAAGGTTTTATCCAACGGTTGGGTTTTGTGGGATGTATGTGGAGGAATGCTGATGATCGTCTCATGATTTTTACGAGCAAGATCAATTACGTCAAGATTCCTTGTGTGGGTGTTGTGTCCGTCGAAAATTAGCAGAACAGGGGATTCTTCATTCGGGCATGTCTTTTAAATAAAGTGGTTAAACCATTCTATAAATAAATCCATTTGGATCCATCCAGATGGATGGCATTTGCCGAGTGACCCTGGTGGTGCTTCTCTCATTAGAGCATCAGCCATATTTTTTCTGGGAAAAATCATCATAATGGGCACAAAAGTTCCTCCTGTGCTCATGCAACAAATTACAGTAAAAAGGGAATCTCGTTCTGCTGACGTGATTGCTCCCACTTGACTTTTCCCTTTTAGTCCAACAACATGTAGTATCTTACTTTGTACAACACTTAACCCGGTTTCATCGACATTAAATGCCCTATCACTTGGGTTAGGATGTTTATCGTACTCAGCTTTTAACATATTAAAAAACTTGTCAATAATATCCTTATTAAAGCCATTCGCTCTAGAAAATGAGGTCCCGATTGGTTTGTGTATAGTGAGCCTCTTTTTCCGACGTCTTATAAACAAGTCAAACCAGGCTCTCCCTGCAGTTTCAGTTAGAAACGGGTGTGGAATATTATTCCGAACAGCCAACTTGTAGGCCAATCTTTTTATATCATTCCTCCTAAAGCCGTAGAAATGGTCATCCATTTCTATTAAATATTCAACCAGCTCAGTTTCCAAATGAGCTGGTAAAACAGACTTTCGTCCAATTTTGAGGTTAACACACTCTTCAGGTGTTTTATCACTATTTACAAATCTTTGTAATGACGTCTGAGGAACTTTATAAAGTTTCACAGCTTTTCTCAAACCTATCTTCTTTTCTCTTACGGAGACAATCCCAATTCTTCAATTTAACCTTGGGCTTGGGACCAACAATCTTCCTCGGCATCTGAAATAGGCGCAAAGGAAATGTAGTAAAACAAACATTGTATTTCATTTTTTTACAAATACCAATTATAGTCTCTAAAATCTAAACTAAATAGAATAGACAACAAATTTAGGTGAGGGAAATGTGGAAACGTTTCCACATTACCCCCAGTGTAGCGCTTCCACATTACCAGCATAGCCATATTGACCTATGAAGATAAAATTACGCTATATTTTCAAGCTAGGAATCCACTTAATTGTACCATATTGTAGAGTATTTTTTGCTTAACCAATAACTGCCTCAGTACTAAGAAATATCTTAATGGAATATGTAATTAAACTTTAAAGACTTACCTCAAAAGTTTGAAAAATCAAGAAAAACTTAAAACAATAACTTCACTGATAATAAACCACGAGTTGACTATCAACGCTCCTACAGGATTTACTAAACAAACACAGTAACAAGCTGATACGTTCACCGCAAAAGTGCAACGCCTCGGAAGCCGTACAGGTTATGTTTCCACATTACCAACACACTTCCACATTTGCACCACTTCCTCTACAGAGCGAAAAAAGCGTCCGGGCCCGTTTAGAAGTAAGACAGAGTAGTAAGACACTAAGAACATGCGTAAATGTGCCCCGTCAGCAAGTTGGGATTTATTTTTAACGTGTAACAAAATTTAATAACTTTCTATACGTACAAATACAATTCTCAAAAAAGGATAAAATTCTGCTATTTTTTATATATTAATTTGTTCTTAACTGTGTAACATTTATTCACAATAAGCTTCAAAATGTTCAATACAAAATTTACAGCTTGGTGGAAAACAGATTTTCCTATCCGCATGCTAAACCGAAGCTCGACTGATGCTCAAAAACTTGTTAGGATATTTGATAGGAAGCAGCATCAAAATCTTGTATGACTGTTGGCACTCCAGTTATAACTCGTTTTGGAAAAAGGGCACTGCGTAAACGTGTCCAGGTCTACCCTACCATCTATGCATGAAAATATATTTTTCACGATATTGTTACACATAGGAGTATGATTCTCGGAGTGTGATATTTAAGGAAATTCATACGCGTTGTGATTTTTAAAAAATATGCTCAATGCTCAAGGAACTGAATTAAAAAAATTATTGAAGGGGGATAATCGTCAACTCTATGTCAAAGTTTAAAACTTGATTACTAAAATGATAAACCTGAAAGTTACCTGGAACCATAGTAGCAGATTTTTTTGCAACAGTCTGTGACGTAGATTTAAAAAAAATAATAATAAACTAAACCAGTCTTAAATTAGTCGTAAAACGTATTATATTTAAATCACTAGTAAATAGTAAGTTCAAAATCTTCCCCATATAATGGACAATAGGGAAGTTGTAACCTATTAAATGTTCATATCTTGACTATTGGATATTGTTAATTGACCTTCAAAACTAAAAAATTCACCATCGCCGAATTTTAAAACACCATGATTGATTTTAATGAATTTTTAAAACTTCACGCGCAAAAGTGCGCTCTTCTGAAACGTCACGAGCTTACGTCACAGGGCACTAATGGACAGCCTTCCGCCGAAGATCCCTTGTTTTCGCTACGGACATTTTGAGCGCGCTGATATTTTTATTTTTAAGAAATTCAATAATCCTTTTGAACACAATATGGAGGCTGGATTCGTTATAGTACAATCTAATAATCTTCCTCAAGTAACATCAATGATGGTGTTCGAATATTTCCGAGAGGGATGAGACGTTTAATGTTCCAGAAACGCGAGGAGGTAAGCCTTACGTTTCGTCTTCGAAGCCAACCAAAGAGTTCTATAATAGAACTCTTTGAAGCTAACTGCACGTCCTTCGGCTTCTCCCGCCGCGGAAGAACGCATGACGTCACTTCCTTTGCCATTTGACGTCACAAGCGCTTGAACTTTAAAGATTAATTTTTAAAAAAACTACTTATTGTATCGCAATTTTTTTTTCACCTATGATGTTCATACATGTTACTCTATCATATAAAAAAAATTGAAAAATCGAAAACTTCCCTATTGAGGCACAGGGTATTGCTATATAGCAAATGCTTTTGAACCCTCAGTTATTGAGACCTGCTGCACAGATTTAGGCTCCTTTTTCACGTTTACTTATTCTTTCTGTTTCATTCTGAACTGTATTTGTGGACTTTAAATTCGCTAGATCTCTCATGAAACGAAAAAAAAAAAAAAGAAAAAAAAAATCTTTTTAATTGAGAAATAGTCTGCAGATTACCCCAACAAATTGTGACGGGCGTCGTATAGCGTAGTGCTGTTTCTGCTACCAGGCCTCGAACCTTGTAGCTAAGAGGCGTCCCCACGGCGAAATAATTCTGTGAACTACTTTTTAGAAATAACTATGAAATAAATAAACTAATTTTTGTGAAGAAATAAATATAAAATGTAAAATATTGCACATAATATTTTTTTAAAAAATCCAGAAAATAATAGGTGGGTGAACCATGGAAGACCTTGCTCCTTTGAAGGAAAACTATAAAAAAAATCATAGTTATATTCATGTGATAAAGAACTCCTTCCACTCTCACTAGCTCCATCAAACTCAAAGACACAGACGCGGCAGGGAGTCTCTCGCGTAGCTGTTTTATTAGTGCGGGTCCTCGCTTCATAGACTTCGGTCATCGGCGTCAAATTGTATAATTATTGTATTATTATTGTTGTTATTATCTTATTTTTTTAAATTGTAAATTATCATATAAGTATTTGCTATCGTACTAAAGAAAAATACTTTTGTTTCGATTTTAGATAAAATATCGGCAGTGTTCCTATGAAAGCTGGTGGTTCCATGTAAGGCCAATAAAAACTTTGACAGTTGGCCTTGCTAGGGTGCATGGGCCTTGCTAGGAACATTTACAAATCATGGAAATATGAACACTTAGTTTTTAGTTATAAATACTAGTTTTTAGTATAAATACGTATCGGGAAAGTTGAAAAAATGTTTTATGTTTTAATATTTTTTATAAGGGTTGTTCAACTTTTTAACTCAGACTGAATAGATATTTCTTTTTAAATTATTTTTTTACAGATATATCTTTAAATTTCTTTTATTGAAAGGTTATTACTATAAATATGATTATAAGAGTAAGTCGATAATAGTATAGATGATTAAATTTTTTACGCATAATTTCAGATTTCACGAATGTCAGGATCAAAACCTAGAAAAAGAAGAAGTACATGAGATGAAGATAGTTTAAAACGCGCCATGGGAAACAGTACAAAATAATCAACTTAATACAAATGCTGCAGCGTTAAAATTCAATATTCCCAGATGCACTGTTAGAAACCATTTATTAAGTAGTGATTATTATTTTTTAAATATAAAAAAAAAGCTTGTCATAGATGGTAACTGTTAGTTTGGCCTTACAAAGAATGGACTCCATAAGAAGGCCGTTATGCTTTTTTTTTTGTAAATAATTTCATTCTAAAATACATTTGGCAACTTATTTATTATCAATATAATACGCATTACTGTAAATTTTAAATAATTTCCATTAATATATTCTTAATTATACGATGGTGTTCAAGAAATATTCGTTGCGTTTTTTGCAGAAAATTATAATATAATATCGTAAAAATGCGTAAATTTTCCCCATGGAGATTTACGTTAACAACAGTTGTTTAAGCTTCTTTTTCTCAGGTGCCGGTTTCTCGTTTTTCTAGTTTTGCGCGCATGATATCTCGAAAAGTTTCTTATATATTTCCGTAAAACTTTTCATGCATGTTTGTCTGGTTTATATTTATGACCTGAACCTAAATTTATTATTTTTTTTAAATTTATTTTTATTTATTTATTTATTTTTCGAAATTTTATAAGTGAATATCAAAATTTTCCAAATTTTTTTAAAAAAAAAATATTTACTTTTATGTTTAAGTTAAAATTGAGGTTCAAATCATAAAAATAATCTAGACATACATGCATGAAAAGTTTTACAGAAACATAAAAAAACAAATTCTGAAATATCACCCACGCAAAACGAGAAATCGGCATCTGAGAAAAAGAGCTGCTGTTAACATGAATCTCTGTGGGGAAAGTTTACGCATTTTTACAATAACTTGAGAAGTTTTTTGCGTATGGTAATAAATAAGGTATCAAATTGTTCAGAAGTAAATTATGCATAGCATATATTTTTTGCAGAATGACGAAAATTTTGAAGGTTAAAGGTCCTTAGACCTCTTGTTGAAAAACTGATTTAACATATTGGCCTTGTAAGGAGCCCTGTTCCTTGTAAGACCATTTGGAAGAGCTTAACAAAAGTCAAGTGTAATAAGCAGTGATTATACCTAGAATTAAAAAAAAAGTAATTTTTACGACACACAATGAAATTAATAATAGTGTTAATTAATAATCAGTTTCTTTCATTTATTCAGTAATTGATCTCATAAAAACTGCTTATTCGTTACAGTGGTCTTCCATGGTCCGCCCACCTTAGAGGAAAAAACGGGCACATGTTCATATGGGCCCTCCTCCCCAAGTGGCTTTCAGAGAAGCTGAAAGGTCCTTCATGATATTGAAACTTTTTTAACAAATCATATGTTGATATTTGTTGAAAATATTTCATTTATACCAAGCCGTACGGGGGGACAAGAGATCTCTGTAAAGAGGTCAGACCCCCCCTCCCATTTTCAAATAAAAAAGTCAGCTTAGCTTTCGTTTTTCGTACTTCAATTTGGGAAAATTCAGGATGTCTCCGACTTTTCTCTCCCCCCCCCCTAATATCACGAAAAATCGTCTGAACTTTCGTTTTTATGTCATCAATTCTGAAAATATTTCTGCGAAAAGCCCCGGAATCCCTGATAACATCATTAAAGATAATCTACTATTTCCTATCTTGCAAGTTCAAGTGTTTCAATAAAACCACTTACGCCGATCCAAAAGAGGGTCATAACCCCCTTGACAAGGCCAAAGAGAGAAAAAAATTGTGTTTCTAAGCCCTAAATTTAGACCCGATCCAACTATCCTACCTAAGATCACTAAAAGTAATTTATAATTTCAGTTTTATGATTTTGATTTGAAAAATTTACGGGAAAACAGCACGTACCTGCTCTTTATCCCTTCGTAACCTGGCTAAATATGATCTAATGTTTCTTGGACTTCAAAAATGCAAACTGTTACTATACGTTCACACCGTAACTTATGACATTGTTATCATATGCGTTTTCTTTATAAAGTAATCAAGAAAAAGTAGTCCTTCCGAGTCTACTTTTAATGTCAAGATTACAAGATGAAAAGCGTGAAATTTCAACAGTTGACTCTTAAATTACCTTCAAAAAGGGTGACTGCCATAAACGGGGGGGGGGGGGGGGGAATTTCCCCACTTTTCAAATGTTATGTTGTATCATTTCCGAACCTCGGTAACAAATGTCAGGTTTAAAACTAACATTCAGTCCAATTCTTTTCCTATTTAAACGAAAAAAGAAAGTTTTCAAGCTTCATAACTGACTCAAACTAGCATTTCAAAAGTGGGAAAATTTACTCCATAATATGGCAAAATTACCCCCGGTAGATGGTATCACCATTGAGAAGGAATACTAATGGAGGGAGCCATAGCAAACGTCTCAGTGAAATAAGCTTGGGACCCAATGTTTCCCATTCCCAGGTCAGGTGACTTGTTTGGCTGGGAAGTTGTCGCGTTTTGGCACGCAATCGTTCTTTTGGCATTAAATATTTTTCAGACGACGTGACGGCGCTTATTATGAAATCGGGGCTACAAATCAGAGCAACTCTGGCTCCAACTCCTTTACCGCATAATAATAAATAAATAAATAACGGATACAAATACAGACCTATCATTCAAATTCCCTCTCCTCACTTCTTTCCGGATTTTAAAATATAATGTAATTGCATTTTTCAGGTATTTTGATGTTTATTCCCTAAAATGACGGGCATGTACAAATAGTTTAAAGTGTTCTGTTATTGACTGAATATTTATGGATTCATATGGATTGTAATCAATGTTTTGAAATGATTTCATAGCAGGCATACTAGTATTTAAATTGAAGCATAAAAATAGCAAATCTTTATTCTTGCGCATCTGCTGTTCACTGGAGCTTGGCGAGATGATACTCGCCAACAAAGCAAATGTACACAAAATGCTTAAGAGTCGTTAATATAATTACTAGTTAAGTAAAAAGTGTTTTATGGAACTAAAATGTTATTTGCACTCAAGACATACAATGTTTTATAACTTTTATAGGTAAAATAAGTACAAAAATTTGAAAATTATAGGCAACTGTGGAATATGTACTCGTTGAATGCATATAAATGTAATTTTTTCTTATTTAGAAGTAAGAAACATTAGTACATGCTAGGGAAAAGTTACTGGACCTCCTGGTGTGGCTTTTTCCCCACAGTTTACAATGCTAGAATACTGCACTATTACTATAAATCTAATTTTTCCCTTCTACAGTTAAAGGTTGTTATCATGCATGACTTCAGCTAATGAAAACTTCTTCAGCGGTTACCGTCAACTCAAAATTGCTCCCCAGGTCACATGGTACTGTTGCCGTATCGAGATAGTAGGGTTGCACTCTCTTCATCTATTCCTTCTCAATGGGTATATAGTACTTCATAAGTATGTCTCGCACGCTACCAACAACGTTATATCAATGCTACGGAAATGCTTGTTATTGATCAACTGTAGTAAACTATCTTTATTTTGAATGAGTAGATTACTCATTGTGTGGCATAGATTAAATAAGCAAGCATTTGTTTTTTGGATTACGAAAGAAAAAATAAATAGAAGAGAAGTGGAAAAGTAAGGAAAAAGGATGAATCCTCCGTGCTTTCCAAAGCAAAAGAGTTTTAGTAATAGTGATGATAAAAACATGTTGTAGGTTTTGTGATGTAAATATTCTGAAGAAGAAACAGAGTATGAACAAGAATTAAAAAAAAAAAAAATCCTTTAAAAAGTAATTTTCATAAGCCGATTCCTACTTAGGTCAAAAAGAAACATTTTATTTTAGTTACTTTTTATTAAATAATCATAGTGAATATAAATATATATACAGGGTGTTCCATTTTAACCTGCAAGACATTTATTTTCTCAATCGTTAGTCCTAGATTTATATTTCCAATTGCAAAAATGTTCAAAATCAGATGCAGAGTTAAGATATTGAAAGTTTGAAAAAAAAAAATAAATAAATAAATAAAAATGAGTCAAAAAATACAAAATTTAACTTTTTATACAAGCCCTAGGTCCCCCTAACTAACACTTAGAGAAATAATCTCCATTGAAAACTGTTACTGACACAAAAAACTTGACTTTTGTGCGACCAAAACTCAAGGAGGTATTCCAGTTTAAAGTTTTAAGGGACCATACAGAAGATGAGATTGGAACTTTTTGCCCTTTCCGAAGAATGACAGGTCGTCAAAGAAAGGAAAACAAAGTATTTATATTTTTCATTGTTGTTCAAAAATAAATGCAAATATTATGCAGTGATACCCAAAAACTCACTACAAGATCTCGAACAATTTAAAAAACCACACTCTATGTACACATATAATTTTAAACATTTGTTAACAGCTATATTTTCCTCCAAAAGGTGTTAGTGACAGCGAGCGAAAAGTGGTGTAAGTCACAAAACGCTGCGTTTCATACCTCGGTTAATAATTTCGTACTAATTTTAAACTTTTTGTGTTGGAATTCCTTTTCAATGGTGATTATTTTCCTGAACATAAGTTAGGAGACCTGCGCCCGTATAAAAAGTTAAAATTTGTATTTTTTGACCTATTTTTATTTTCACATTAAACTTTCAATATCTTAACTCTGCATCTGATTTTGAACATTTTTGTAATTTGAAGTGTGCATCTAGGACTAACGGTTGCGAAAATAAAGGTCTTGCAGGTTAAAACGGAACACCCTGTATACATATAACAGAATCACAATATTAAAAAGCAAAATAGAAATAAATTGAATTAATGAATGATTATTTGAAAAAATATGTACTAACATCAAATGTACACAAGTTTCACTGCAAGTTTAGAAAAAATGTATTAGAACTGGAGGGGATGAATAAGGAATATTATTGTATTAACGACTGAAAAATGGAACAAGATTTACAAATATGTATAAGCAGAGTGTGAGCTAATACTAAGAATTGAAAAATGAAACATTTTGATAAAAAAAAAAAAAAACATTGCGACGTTGGAATACAGTGTCATGTGGAACACTATTTGTGATTAATTGGATAAAAATTACAGTACATTTAATGACATTATGGGCATCCTTTGATAATCGTGTCAAAGTCATGAAATTTATTCTACAGGGGAAAATCGTAATCTTTATTTTATGATTTATGTAACTATCAACTTCATTATATGTGGTACTTTTCCAGACGAGTTACGATGAACAAAAGCAATTCACAACATAATTTTTAACACATTTGCATTAGCAGCGTCGCTTTTGTGGTTCAGTAAGTAACAGAAACTCTCTAGTTGCGTTAATATCCATTTTACAACAGATTCTCAGTTTTAAGCATGGTTGGTAAGACACAAAACCCTTTGTGTTTCAGGCACAGTGCCCATACTGTAAGTTTATAATTCCAATCTAGTGGTTCTATTTACTCTTTTCATAAAGAGCACGTTCCATCAAGATGCTTGAAAACACAAACACACTGTCATCAGAAATTATCAATGAATAGGAAATGTAACTTAAAATTGGATGGCTCTGGAAGAGAATTAATTGAGGCTAATTTTCAAAGTTTCATAAAACGGGCTTTCGTAATTTATTTCATCAAACGTGATGTAACGACGAAAGTACACTCCTGTTTGTGAAAATTGCAACACCATGAAGGAAGCATCATAGTTGAATGAAATTTAATACACAGTTGAGTGGTAATGGTGCAAATAAATGATTACATTTTTAAAACAAACAAACAATAAAAAGAGATAGAAATTAGTATTTTGTCTGACCACCACGAGCCGCAATAAAAGCTGCTACACGACTCGGCATGGAGTGAAAAAAAGTTTGAATATCTGCTTGCTTAAGAGTATTTCATATTGTTTGTATGCGCAACCAAAGTTCGTCTGTCGAAGCAACAGGACGAGGATCACGAGCGAGAAGCCGCCCAACGAAATCCCACACATGTTCAATCGGTGACATATCCGGAGAAGATGCAGGCCAAGGAAGAAACTGTACCTGCTGCGATTCAAGGTAGGATTTGACAGTCCTGGCGACATGTGGACAGGCATTATCCTGCTAGAATACAGCCCCTGGCAACCGTGACTCCGGGTGTTCATCCACTGTGACCTTCACCGGCATAGCACCTGACACGAATTCGGCCATCATGGTGCCACAAATTGAAGCGGGTATCGTCAGAAAAGATGACCTGCTGCCAATCAGCACGCCAGCTCCTATTCGCATTGGCCCATTGTAGCCGCAGGCGACGAAGGTTCAATATAAGGAATCAATAAAAAGTGATTATTTCATTCAGAAATGAACTAAACTCAACGAAAATTTTTATGACTAATCTAGCTACAAGTAGGATCATTTCCTTACCTGTATAAAGGAATCCTCGCGCGCAGCCCACGCTGCAGCAGACGTCTCCGAATTGATGAAGCACACAATGAAACACCTGTAGCTGTTGATCACTGTGCTGCCAATTGACTAGAAGAAGCTGTGCGGTCCGTCAGCGCCATTTTGAGTTCCCTGTTACACTAGTCGGTGTCTCTACATACAAATATGGGAAAACCACAGCTAACTCAATTTTGAAAAAAATGTAACTTATTCCCTTTCTGCTATAATCGATTCAATTATGTTTTTTATGAGGGATCTGCCGGCGCCTTATGCTGATTGCGAAATGAAAGCTCTGAAACCTTTTTCTTTCATTACATGGTGGTATGTTTGATCCCCCTCCCCCCCCCCCTAGCGCAGTTATTTTTCGTTGTTTTTTTTTGGCATCTATGTTTTGGGAGATGCCAAAGGAAAAAAAAAGCCTTCTTTTTTTAATATACCTTTTTTTTCCTCATTACACAAGAAGTGATGAAAGTAACAATCATAACCCAGTTTTATAAAAACCTTGAAAATTAGCTTCAATTTCTTGAAGAAATTGTTCTTCATGACACTGACATTAAAGTATGAACAAACTGTGAGATACTTAAATATATTACTCACACATTATGTTTCTAAGTACAACCATTTCAATATACACTCCTGTTTGTGAAAATTGCAACACCACGAAGGACTTACGCTAGTGAGCTGAAAATTGCAGGAAATGTAAAGTAGGGCATGATATGCAAATGATTAGAATTGCAGACCGGTAGCGCACGCGTATGCTGAGCAGCGCCCACTGAACGGCGGATCGAACCGAATATAAATAGACGGCTGTAGCGAGGCGTGTATGATTATCCGTGGTTATATGCTAGAGTAAACGTTAACTGATTCTTTACTATGCCTCTTCGACGAAAGAAAGCGAAATTTGAGTACATTTCGGAGTTTGAACGGGGCAGAACCGTCGGCCTTCGTGAAGATTGATTGTCTTATCGTGCAGTAGCCACTCGTGTGCAGCGTAACAGCAGCACAATTATGCGTGTTTGGCAGCAGTGGACGGAGGAGGGTCGGACAGCTCGGAAATCCTGGAGTGGACCCCGAAATGTGACGTCAGCTCGCGATGACAGACACCTGGTGCGTATGGCGCTGACGGACCGCACAGCTTCTTCTAGACAATTGGCAGCACAGTGGTCAACAGCTACAGATGTTTCATTGTATGCTTCATCAATTCGGAGACGTCTGCTGCAGCGTGGGCTGCGCGCAAGGATTCCTTTATACAGGATTCCTTTATACAGGTGAGGAAATGATCCTACTTGTGGCTAGATTAGTCATAAAAATTTTCGTTGAGTTTAGTTCATTTCTGAATGAAGTAATCACTTTTTATTGATTCCTGGAATGAACTTATGCCCTTTCTGAAATAATCGATTCAATTGGCATCTCCCTTTAAAAATCTGCATGATGTTTTACATTTCTTTCTTTACAATCTTGTAGAATTGCACAAAGGTATGTCAATAGGTTATGTGAAAGTATACGGGACACAAAAGCGCGTAGCTAGAAAAGAGGCCAGAGGTTTTAGGGGAGTTTGGGAATAATCTCTTTCTTTTCTGAGTACAAAAAAAAAAAAAAAATCTATAACAATTTAACGAATAAATAAATAAACAGCATAGCAAATAATAACATAAGAGAACAGATTAATTTTGTTCAAAAAATGTTCCCATCGTTGTAACAAGCCAAGACATACTGGACCATGGGGCCCTTCCCCCCCAAAATATACTGTGGGAGGTTACTTTCCCCTGTGTAACGTCTGACGCGTACACTTTCATCATTATAGTGCTGATTAAAATCCGAGAACACGAAATGTTGCCAATCTGCACGCCACTGGGCGTGTTGGCGGTTCTATTAATGCCGAAGGCGACGATGGTTGAGGGGTCTTGTATAGGAGAATCCTCGCTTGCAGGCCTGGCGCAGCAGACGTTGACGAACCGTAGATGCAGCAAGTTTGACACCTGTAGGTGTACTGCAATGTTGTTCCGATTTGTTAGACGAGCGAGGTGTTGATCGTCCCATGGCGTCGTTCGGTTGCGTGGGCCGGAGCCAGCCATTCGGCTAATTTCATTATCCTGTGTTCATCTTTTTCAAATACGCATTGCAGTTGAGGTCTTACGCCTCAACTGCTACGTGCGGACATTGATTTATCTATACGGCATACGTCCACACTCACGTATGCCGATCATGCGACCGCGTTCGAACTCCGTTACTTGTTCGTATGATACTCAGCGTTTTGGGCGAGGCAAATTGAGAACTAGAGAAACATCTACCATCGGCAGAAGGTCATACACTGATTTAGAAGAACCTTTACAACCCTTTATATTCAGAGTCTGTATCGCAGTTCAGAGGGTTTTTCTGGGTCCACACATGCACGACGTCTCTAATTCTAATCATTTGCATATCTTATCCTGCGAAGCATTTCCTGTGAATTTTGGTTAATTTGCAGAATTCCTTCTTGGTGTTCCTTCATTTTCCTGCTTGGTTAATTTTCTCAAATAGTTTATCATCATTTCTATTTTTGAATGTTCTTATTTGACTGAAAATTTGCATAAGATTATATTCGTAGGACTAGCCGTGGTAGGAGACTAGATTTGCCACCTGCGGTAGTTTTGTGTTCGCCATTCTCTCGAAGAACATCGTCTTCGGCAGTGTAGTTCAGGTGCTATGCCCCTTTTTGCCTGTGGTGACTGAAGTTTGTAAAAAAAGGTCAATTGGCGTAATAATTAATGTACCCGCTAATTAAAATCGATTAAAGATGAAACTGGACGAAATGGGCTCCCTAGAAAACCTTAACCGTTTTGTTCTTGATTTGACCCTCAATCGCTCTCGAAGATACATTTTAAGTTAATATCTCTGTTAATTACGTAGATGAGACCGAACTATCCAAGATCGCCGTAACATTTTAAACTATTTGATACCTGCTTTAATCCTCAACTCGCTGCCGTTCTCGAAGAGTTCGAGTGACATAAATAGGTAGATAAATATCATCAAAATTTAATATACAAGAGTAGTCTCCAACTTCGGCTATTCTTTTGTCTCGCCGGCCAAAAGGTTGTCTTTTTTATAGCTCGTCCGAACTTCCTTCGGCAAGCTAATATACACCTTCGTTAACTAGAAGTACCCCTTCTTAAAGGCTAAAAAAACAAAAGTAATTTTATAAAAGATAAAAAGCTGCAGGAGGAAAATAGTATAATCTCGTAGCTTGCAGATAATAATCACATGCAGATACGAACAGGGGCGAACTGAGTCCACAAAGAGGGCGTCAACCTTGACTCTCAAAAGGCACATAGGTTCGAGGAAAAGAAAAAAAAAAAAATGAAGACGCACAGGTTTAAGAGCAGAAACATTATTAACAAATAATAAATAAATAATAATAATAATAAAAAGTCATACACGCTTGAGGGGGAGGGGGCCAAAGGTGCATAGGTTCGAGGTCGCAAAAAAAAAAAAAAAAAGGCAGAGGAAGAGAGAAGACGCACAGGTTCGAGGGGCCGATTTGCCGGCAATCCAGTCCGCCCCTGTATATGAATGAATCTTTAAACTTTTTAAAAAAGCGTGAATTGGAAAACAATGAACAAATTGTACAAATTGCGCTCAAAAGTTGAATTTGTCATTAAATGTATAATCACTAACTCAAACTATCGCTATACCTTGCAAGTTAAAACACTTTCCTAAAAGTGTACAAACTTTATATGTTCTTAGAGCTTTGTTTTTCTTTTTTTGCGAGGGTAGGGGAGGATGACACCACAAATTGCCGCTCCAGGTGACACGCCCCTGACTTACATGATAATATACTACATAAAAAACTAAATATGTTTCTCTGCATAAAAGCTACCTTTTTAAAATAAGGTGTTGTTTTTCTAACCCATTAATTAAACTGCAATACCGTAGTAGCCACCGCTTATTTGAATCATGTTTGTTTTTTAAACAGTTTTGATTCAATAAAGCAAAAATTAGCAATTATTTTTTTAAATGATGAATTACGTATATTTTATGAGAACTCTGTACAAGTTTTAGTGAAACAAGATACAGTATCAATAAAAGCATGCCGTTCACTCAAAATATTCATTCATTGATTATTTAAAGAACTTTATCGTAAAACCTTATGGAAAAGCAATTACAAAATTCAAAATTTTTCTTATCTTCTTCGGAAAATGTACCTACTGTTGATTGCTAAAAATAGGCAGTAATTAACTTAGCACTTTTTTTTTTTTTTGGATGTCATAAAACTATTTATAGTATAGTAGTCAGTGTTCTGCCCTCGTTGCTCCAATGTTAACGCTAACCGGTGACTAAGCCTGGAGAGTAGAAGTCCCGTCGACACTAATAAGTCTATCTCCGTCTCAATGGTTTTGCTTGATTTTTCCCGAGAAAACTCTCACTAAAAGAGTACAGCACCCTTTCTCCCCCTTTTTTCAATATTTTGAAGAAAAAGAAAAATTTTACTAAAAACAGCAAAGAGAAAAAAAAAGAAAAAACTGCGTTGATGCACACGTGTTTTGTAGGAAACATTTTGTCACATAGGCCTGATTCATTTAAGCGGCGTGTTTGATTCAAATATCCGGCAGTTCTCTTATGTTAAAGCATGATTTCGTTCTGTTTCCGAGGATTTGATTCATATAAGCGGCTGATTAAATGAACCATTGATTCAATTATCCGGTGCTCACTGTATTAGGTCATTTATGAATTCAGATTCACTTGAAAATTGAAGAGAGGTGGAACATTCTCAATCTCTCTTTCTCTCTCAGCTTACATTACAAATGAAACGTGAGAAATGTTTTGCATTCTTGAATATAGATGGCGCTTGCCATGAACGAAATAAACCTTTTCCAGCATCCATCAGTTTAGTGACAGAGCAGCATTTTGTTTTGATTGACAAGTGAATGACGACTAGCAAAATGAATATGATTCAACATTTTACACTCGAATTGAAAGCGACTTTTTTTCATGAATAACATCACAAAAATACTGATTTTCTTTCTGAATTTTGTTTTACCGTTTATAAAACAGTAGCTTCTTTTAATAGCACTGCGCAGTCAATGCCAGATTAACATCTATTTGCGCCCCTAGGCCAAACTTACAGATTACACCCCCCACCTCACATATCCGAACTCTACTGAAATCATAGCCCCAAACCCCTCCTCACCCCAGCCATTCTCAGAGGCTTAGCAAGTGAAGATTTCGCGTTCCCGTGTGTCGACGAAATGAGGGATGGTTTTCTTTCTTTGTTTTCGTTCGATGATGTTCAAATGGATGGGTGAGGGTGGTGGGCCGGGAAATTTTCAGAAATTGACGCGTTGGAAATGCAATTTTAGGCCATCTAAGTTCATTTAACAGGAAGTAATGGCATTCGGAACTTGCCCCGATTTCAGTTTTCGAAACTGAAAAACGCAATATACGTAATTATATCTTATTTTTGATGTTACAGAAAGGGATGAGTTCGGGGACTCACTCCTCTCCCCCCCCCCCCACGTCGCAATTATTCTTAACACCGAATCTTGGAAGATTTTCAAAAAGGTGAGAGGAGGGCTGCAGTCAGGGTCACGCCCCAGGAGGGTTTTCAAACAAGTTTCTAAAAACGAAATTTTAGACGATCTGTTATGTGGCGTGAAAGTGGGGCGTTAGAGATCTTTCCCCTAAAAAAAATTCGAAATAAGAAGTGTAAATGTGTATTTGTACTATCTTCAATGCATCTGATAGTGCTGGGTGACGGGATGGGTTTGGGGACTTTCCAGCGGGAAATTTTTTGCTATTTTAGATGATCTTCAAAGTGTTAGGAAGAGGCGGGGATCGGCAAGAATGCTCTAAAAAAGAAAATCAAGTTTAGATAATTTTTGAAAATAATAGTGAAAGCGGGTTCACATGGAATTTCCTCTGAAGTTTTTATAAAATTAAAGTTATAAAAAGGTAATTTTAAGCTACCTTTGGTGAAGTAAAAAGATGGGGTCTTGCTCAAAAAACACCTCACTCCCTTTATTTTGCTTCTTTCGCAATCTTTTTCTTATTTTTAAAAAGTATGTTGTAATACATCCTGCTCCCACTTTTTCTTTTCCAAAAAATATTTAACTGCTTCAGTTTTTCCATAATGTAGTTTTCAATATTCTTCCCTCAAATTCTTGTCTGTTTAAAAAACAAACGTTTTTGACCGCAGAAAAAAAATTTCCCGCTTTGGACTGAGGTGATCTTTAGGTGATCTTTATCTAATTTTTTCCGTTTTATTTAAATTTAAACAACAGGGCTCTTGAATTTCTTGATACACTTATGTGTTTCATTCATTTTTACCTTAAGATTTAGAACTGCTGGTGTCTCTTTCTCTACTTTAATTTTTCTTCTATTTAAAACATATTTCGGGGCATCCCATGCATTTTCATCTACTTTTTTGTGATCTTCGTGATGATATTTTAATTAAAGATATTCACAAAAATAATATATTGGAAGCAAACCTCGATAACCGATATAATTATAAACAAAAATATGTAAAATTGTGTATAGTAAAATATTTATTAGGAACTTGCATGCAATGCATGTACGTAAAGAGAATTAAAGCAGTTAAGGGTGAAAATGTTGTGCAAAATAGGTGATATGATTGCCAGAGGCGCCCCGATAGGGGGTCACGGGAGGTCACCGTTACATCCAAACTTTTCTTATTTGGCAAAAAAATATCCGACTGTTCGGAAAATTTGGAGACAACATAAGGATATTTTTGTTTGGATCTCTGTTTTCTGATTTTTCTTTTCGCTGGATGTTGGTACGCGATGTGCATACTCGTACTTTGTCATTCGGTAAGATTTGAAGTTTCATTCGGTAATATGACATTTCCTCCCCCCCCCCCGAAAATAATAACTTCTGGTGCCTCTGATGATTGGCAGTCATAAATAAATATGAATTAATAAACTATTAATTGCGAAAACACATACTTACTGTCGCAATTTAAAGAATCAAGAGAAAAATAGTTTCAGTAACAAGAGGGTTTTAAAACTAAACATTTTCTAGGTCATGATTTTTACTAATTTTTCTGTGTGACATACCTCAAAAAGTTTTTTACTTTGGCAAAGCCAAGGGGTGAACTAGCCAGCCGCGCCGGCGGGTGGGGCATTCGCGCCTTCGGGTTTTTTTTTTTCTTTTTTTTTTACCCTCAAACCTGTGGGGCTCAGGTATTTTTTTTCTTGTTTTTTTTTTCTTTCTTTTGGTGCTTTCAAACTTGTGTGACTTCGTTTTTTTTTCTTTTTTTCCATTTTGCCCAAGAACGCGTGTGATTTCGGTTTATTTATTTTTTTTTTAAACGTATTTATTTATTTTACGTCCTCGAACCTGTGCGCGCCTTTCTCGACTCAAGGACCACGCCCCCCCGCCCCCCTTCAATTACTGTTTTTATGTCTATCGCGCTGGTTGCAATCTTTGCTAGATGAATTTTGCTACTCCATGTAGTAACGCATCCCCTCCCCCCCCCCCCCGAAAGCTGATTATTTTTTTCCCTCTGCGACATGCGCCCTTTTTTATCTTGCGCCCCAAAAGGGCGCAGGGCCTTGGTTGGCCTATTGGGTAATCCGGGCCTGGTGCGCAGTAAAAAAAAAAAAAAACATTCGAAATGCTTCTGACACCATTCTTATACAAAATCACGCCCCGAATCCAAATATGACCACCGTTTTCTCCCATCACCTCCTACTTCTTGGAAATGACACTCGACAATATCTTTTCTCCAGTTTTAGACAGCTATATATTTTTATTTTTATTTGAAGGTAATGATTGCAATACAGGTATACCGAATATCGGTATTTGGAACTGTTTTGTAATTTCATAATGCAGTGAGCACCGGTTAATTGAATAAGTGGTGAACTGATTCAGCCGCCTTGATGAATCAAATCCGAAACACAGAACAAAACCGAGCTGTAACATTAAAAAAACTGCGGATATTTGAATAAAACACGCCGCCTAAATGAATCACGCGTATGCGACTAACCATCTCCCCTCATACATGTGGTGCTTCAACGTAGTCTTTTTTTTTTTTTTCATTGCGTTCGTTTAGCAAAATGATTTTTTTTTTTTTTTAGTACATAATGAAAAGAGAAGGATTCAAAGTGTTGCACACTTTTTGGTCTTAGTTTTCTCGAGAAAAGTCAATCAAAACCAGTGAGATTAGTGAGACCTGGTTTCGACGGAGGTTTTGCACTCAAACCTTCGCCATCGGTAGCGTTAGCATTGTTGCAACAAGGTGCGAATTCGGAGGACCATATGAAGCAGTGAGAATCAAAGGGATGTAAGTAGCAAACTTAAAAATTTGAAGATAACAAGTAAAAATGGTAGGTGAACCTTTCCTTTGTCTTGGAACAAGAGATTGTACTAGGAGCTCTGGTAGGTTCAGTTATGCAGCATGATTTAGAAAAACTTTTCAATGAAAGCCTACCTAGGACCGGACTTTTGAACCCGTTTTACTCAAATCTTGAGAATGTCCACTCTCGTCCCTTTGCTTCTCACTGCCTCAAGAGTAATTTTATGACTTAGAAAATAGAGTGTCTAAATTAATTGCTACCTATTTTGAGCAATCAACAACAGATACACTTTTCGCAGCAGATAAGTTAAAATTTGTTAAAATTGCTTTTAGATACTGTTTTACGATAAAATTCTTTAAATGATCAAATAATTAACATTTTGAGTGAACGGCGTTCTTTTAATGATACTTTTTCTTGCTTGACTAATAAATTAATAAAGTTCTCTGAAATTGCGCAGAATTTAGCATTATAAAATAGCTCTACACATTTTTGCTTTATTGAATCAGCCACTTTACTGAATCAAAACTGTTTAAACAAACGGCCACTGTACCGGTATTTACTGAAGTAAAATGCCCATATCTTTGGTTTTAGCGGAACATAAACAATAGTTCTAAAAGAGTTTCTATTTAACTTATTAGATAACTACTGCTATTTTGAATTTGCAATCCTTTTTTGAAGATGCAGTACTAAAATCAATCGATAAATGAAAAAAGTTGGCTTGAGAAAAGCGCGAATTAATAGAATATCAAAAAGTAAAAGTAGCGGAAGAATATAAAACGTTTTCATCATCAGATGGAGTGATGAATAGCATTTTCGTGTGTTTATGTGCATCATCGGGGCTCGATTCAGACATCGGGGGGGGGGGGGACAATTGCTTTTTTAGGCTTTGTAACAATTCAATGGATGCATTGTGTTTTTTACTATCATCGATATTTTATTTTGTAGTCGCTTCCTTCATTTTATATTTTTTTCACAATAAATGTTCATTATTGATGCATTTTTCGCTCAAAATTATGAAATATCGGGAGAAATATATTTTTTTTCTTATTTGAGAAATTTCTAATACTGGTATTCCGGTATCACATTCAAAAAAAAAAAAAAAAAACAATTATAGGTATTGCATTTTTTGTCCGGTATTGCACTCACTATTTGTAGGGGAAGTAAGTATTATATTAACCATTGACATTCTTAGGTGGGGCTAGAAAAGTGAAAAGTTCAAAAGCATGACCATTTCTTGCAGGTTAGGAGACTCAGAGACATCTCTCCCCTCTCCTAATATTTTAAAAACCATCAAAAACAGACATTTTTTTCTAGTGGTTAGTTTTATATTTTTTTCACTTATTATGGGGGCGGGGGTAAAACCAGAGCATTCCCGTTGTAAATAGTTTTTCTTTTCTTTAAAGTCTTGAAAACATCGTATGGTGCATATGAGTCGCGTCATAGATCTTCAGTAAAGAAGTTTTCCGTTATATTTATCTTTATTCAAGTTACGTTCACAGGTATAATTAAAATTAAAATTGGTATTAAGTATGCTTGTTTAGTCATTTTTGACTACATTGATATTTACAAGTGCTAGCAATGTACGGTTAATTTGGTGTCTGTAATGGAAAAAGTAACCTCTGATGATTTTGGAGTGATATTGTTCGCTTACTAAAAGAAAAAAGAAAAGAAAGTGAATAAATAAATAAATTAAAATTTCAGTAAACCGACTTTGGTTGAACGAGGTTCCGGTTAAAATAGTTTCTGATAATCAGGGTTATACTGTATTTAAAAATCCTTATTGAAGCAAAAAAAGTATCATTTCTGTTGGAAATTATAAGTCTTGAGACGCCTGCACTGTTAAAACTACAGGATGCATTCGGCACCTTTCAGGGGAGAAACGCTTGTTCACCAGCGGCACCCAATACGGAGCCGAAATCGCACCTCTAAATAGGGTGAAAAACAGGCACCTTTTAAAAACTAGACAGCCGGAGTGAAAAAAAGGAACCTTCGGAGAGAGAAATGGCACCCTTACTATAGATCCTCCTCCCCCCTCCCCCGTATTGTGTGCGTTTTTGAATACAGTTGTGTATTTTTTTTTTCTTTTTTTAAGTTCTGTTTCGATTTATGATATTCTACGTTTTGGACATTTTCACATTGAACTCGGTATTGGGAATGATTAAAACATGTAATTACAGCATTTGATCATATTTCAGAGCTTTCAACATAGTTAAGAAGTGCTCATAGCTTTAATTCATCTGATCGTGCTCTAACTCAGTGTTTCTCAACCTCTTTTGACCCACGGGAGCGGTAAAAGCAAATGAAAAACTTTGCGGACCGGTGAAATCTTTATCGTTTTCTTAAAAATTCATAAAATAAATAATATGAATAATAACTCTGGGGCCGTTAAAAAACATGTGAAAAAATTCAGGGTTCTGATGGTTTTTTTTAACAAAAAGTAATGTTAAAAATTAATAAAACAATAAATATCTACCCCTCCACTTGGTATCAAAGATCTGTCACAAATACGTTATAATTTAAAAACGAGTAATTATTTAAAACATGTGAGAAATTATACATTTACTAAAACATGACGTATTCCGAAAATGAATTATAGCTGTACTTATGGATTATTTACATGATGAGCCAAAAATATTCAGGGATATTATAATTACGGAAGAACAAAATCGTTTCATAAACGTTACTCAAGAGTAACAAAATAAAATGCACATAAAGTTTTTCAACCAGTTAAATAAAAAACCAAAAGGAATTTCTAACGCTATCGAGCATCAACCGCTAACAGGAAATGATTCTAACACTTGAATGAGAAAGCAAAAAAAAAAAAAAAAAAAAAAGAGCTAGACTGAGAGAGATTTTTTTTTTCTCGCTAGCTTTCTGTTATAATTACGAAGCACAAGAAACATTTTTATTAAGGTTCTTTTGGTGATTAATAAAAGCTGCTTATCGAGTATTCAAGAAAGTAATGACAGATATTTTTAGTAGCGTTTTGAATGATGGAAATTTCACGATAATAACGGTAAACGGGAACTAGAAGACTAACGGTTACTGAAAAGCAATAAATGCACTTTTAAACACTTAACTATGTTTGAAAGCCCTAAAAGTTACAAAGTGATCAAAAGCTGTACTTACTTGTAATTTCGGATAATTAATCCTAGAAAAGTTGTGTTTTAATCCAATAGTGTACTTCATTCAATGTGAGAGACACACAAACGCAATCATTATTTGTCCGCCATATTTAGGTGGTTGAATGTATGTCTAAGGCAAAAAGCGCATGCGCAATGAGTCTTTCTGCGATTGCATGCTGTTTTGGCTCCTCTGCTCTATTTTCTGGCCTGCATTGCTCCTTCAGGCACTATGCTTTCACCTTAGAGGGAATATTTTCCCTCGTCTGGAACCCCTGGTTATAACAGTGTGGGGTTTCACAATTAAGTTTTCTTTGGAGAGTTTTTCATCATGTAATAATGCTATATCTCTAACTGCATTTTTTTTGAAAGTTATTCGGGATAGTTTCTAATGATTTTATCGGCAATTATCTTTATTTAAATAAATACTGATAAATAGTTAATACTTCTTTAACACATTCTAAAAAAAACTACCCATGTAAAATTACATAACTCTTAATATCGTTCAACAACATTTAAATGTTGATTAATACGAAAAGATATTTCAAAATTCTGTTTAAAGTTTTTAATGCCATTCCGAAGAAAATTGTTCGTTTTTTCTGGCCTTTTTGCTTTAAGACAGCCAAATCCTGTTCATTATATAGCCCACAGAATGTTTAGCAAAAAAATTAAGCTTAGTGTTTAAGTTGTTGAAAACGGTCCAAATTTTGTAATTTGTTTGCTTTTTGATGATGTTAACAAAGAATTACACGGTTTTCTTTTATTATTAAGTATAATTCAACCAATCTCAAAAGTTTTAAGTCATCGAATTAGCTTTAAATTCTGTAGGAAGCTTTAGTTCATTACATGCAAAAAATTCTAAATCCTCAGAAAAACATATCCATGGGGGGGGGGGAATCAGTTAAATCATCTGTAAATAAGTTTAACGTAATTAATTTATTGACAGATCCTGCCTGCAAGGGATCAGCTAGATTTCGAGTTGGGTTAAAAGCTTTGCACAATCAAAGCAACCAAATTTCAGAACGTGTCCTATGAAATGCGAACAAGTGTTCATAGCTAACTGCCTGCTCCACTAAATAATCTCTCACTTACATTTAAAAGGCATTGCGTCCCCTTTGAACCTCTCGGCAAGGGGATTTGCAATCCCACTGGTACATCATTCCTCAGGCCATCCCTCCTAATACATCCCCAAAGAGATGTAAAATTCACGATCGTTCTGTTGCTCATTGACGACTCGCATAGGTCGGGATTTAGTGAGTCCTGATTTAGGGCCGACTGACATTTATGAGGCTACAGCTAAAAGGAATGGCGAAATAGGAAAAGTACCTATTAGCAGGCATGCACATTAACTGGTATTTTGGACGACAGAATGGCTTTGTTGCTCGCAGGTCGTGTGTTATTACTGCTGATGGAATTGCGTAAAGCAAATCTGGAAGAGTCAGTATTTCTTATAGTTTTTTTTTTTTTTTTTTTTTGTCCTAGGTTCTGCAATCAAGGACAGTTTGATGATTGTTTTAATTTTCGTTAACTTTAAGTTAGTTGATGGCCTTGACAACAGCAAACTTGTAAAGATCAGTATTTTTTAGTTTTTTGTCCTAGGTTCTTCAATCACGAGCACAGTTCAATGATCGTTTTAATTTTAGTTAACTTTAAGTTAGCTGGTGCCGCCTTTGCTAATAGCAAATTTCAAAAAATCAGTATTTTTTATTGATTTTTTTCTTAGGTTTTGCAATCACGGACAGTTTAATGATTGTTGCAACTTTTGTTAACTTTAATTTAGCTGATGGTTTTGTCAAGAGCGAAATTCTAACGATCAGTACTTTTAAGTTTTTTTTTTTTTTTTTTTGTCCTAGGTTTTGCAATCAAGGACAGTTTAGTGATAGTATTAATTTTAGTACTTTTAAGTTACCTAATGGCTTTGCCAAAAACAAAATTTTAAAAATTAGTATTACTTGCAATTTTCTGTATTTAGAGCGGTTAATAAGGAAACTTTAAATCATAATACAGTTCTTAAATAGTAAATGATGATAATTTCAAGTTGCCTGATCCCTGTTCTGTCCAGAACAAATTAATTCGAGTCATTGTTTGTTATAATTTAATCAAATTTGAGTTAATGAAGGAAAGTTTAACTTATTTTAAAATCATTTTACTTCCAATAGAACAGTAAATACAAATTAAGTTGTCATTACTTATGGATTTCTTTAAGCGAATCTGCAGACATGTTTCTCATGAATCAAAAATTTTAACTCAAGGATATTTGAATTATTTTTTATGTCTTTTCCCGTCAAGGTAGTGGTTAGACGTTGATTTCCTCAATATAAAGTTGCAGGTTCAACCCTGGCTCCATTGTGTGAATTTTTATGATCCAAGAAATCGTCTGCGTCGTATAATTAAGTTGCATGTTAAAGATATTTTGAGTATGTCTTTGGTTTGGATAATTTCTGCTAAGTTAAATTCCTAGTGCAATTTTGTATCATCAGAGCTCAGGTGCCTGCATCAGATGGGAAACTGAGCACTCGCTCTATAATGAACACCTTCATAATCTGAACACTTTTGTTCGGTCCCATCTCATCATGAGTGCTCAGAATAGAGATAATCTACTGAAGTAACGAGGTATCACTTATCCGTATTGCGCATTAATTCTTGGTTGGTCAATTTAGAAGAACGAGAGGTTTCTGAGGGATGCAGTACCCATGATGAATGCTACTATTCGTTTCCGATGAATTCATATCCATTTTCAGCACGTTCAATATATATATATATATTGGAGTAATCTATCTTAGTTTATTAGTTACTCAACTTGCTCAGCATGACATAGGACTTGGTAACACAAATGTTTTGCAGAATAGAGGCAGGTAAATTTGATAAAACTTATGAGAGCAGTTTTGTCAGAAAAAAAAAGAAACAAAATAAAAACTCAAGAAATATAATTTAATAAGGTAACAAAATGCTATTTTCGTATAGTTTCAAAGTTGAAAGATTCAATAAAAAGTGACAGAAGTATTCAAATGTGACTCGCCATTTACAAATAGAGGTTCAGAAACGACGACCTGACATTTTCTTATCGTGTCAATAAAAACTCAGGCCTTGGAGATTTGACACTTCATTTAAATTTCTATTCTGGGGATTTCTTCACGATTACCCACAAAATTGCCCGGGGATGGTGAAATCGATTATTTGACTCTGGAAGATGGAGTACAGGATTCCCTTTTCTCGTTATCTACGCCTTTTCCCAACGGAATGGATCAGCAGCGGTAACTTAAGTCTTAATCATTAAAAGTGCATTATTGCGATTAAATCCCAGGATGCAGTCACCGCAGTGAGGCTTAAGGGATGGCGCTGACCGATTATTTTGCCTCATGGGTTCTGCCGCTGGTCGATATCACATTTGCTTGGTATCTGAAAAACTGTATCCCTTCAGTACAATCTCGGACGTTGAACGTAGGACTCTCCGTTTACCTCTCCTAAGATTAAAAAAAAAAAAAAAAAGTTTCATATATAGATATGCTTTAAAAGAAAATGGAGTAGCGTGCCAGTTATGATATTCTTTTGAAATTGTTGTTTTTAATGCAAAAAACAAAAACAAAATAAACTGGGTTTTATTATGTATCTGGATTACCAGCTACAATATTTTCGCGCTATCATGTTAATCAGCAAGACTTAAGAGATCGCTCTGACCGATTATTAGGCTCATGGGTTCTTCCACTGGTCAATATCACATTTGCTTGGCACTTGAAAAACGGACCCGGCAGTACAATCTTGGAAGTTGAGCGTAGGACTTAGCTGTTTACTTCTCCTAAGAAAAAAAAGAGTGTCATATGTGGATATGCTTTAATCGAATATAGTGTAGTGTGTTAGCGCGTCTGTAATGATACTCTTGAAACTGTTGTTTTTAATGCAAAAAAAAAAAATAGATTGGGTTCGTATTATGCATCTGGACAGAGCCACCGAGAGCTGAACCCGGGCCCCGCGGCAAAATAGTGACTTGCAGGCGCCCTCCAACAACTAAAAAAATTCCTGTTGACAGCCCTCACCTCTTATTTACATTTCAGTAATCTCAAGTGCGCCTTTGACATCTGCTTCATAGTAATCTTAGGCGTCATACCATGAGTCAGTGCACAGTGGAGAAACGGAATCGTATTTGGTAGTTTTTCTTCGTAAAAAATATAAAAAAAGCTGGTTAAATAAAAAAAAAGCTAACCACTCTAATGTTAAACAAACATCTCGGCCTCGACACTTTCAAAATTCTTGAAGTCATTCAATTTTTTTTTCTAACGTATATGTAACAAGAGAGAGAGAGAGAGAGAGAGAGAGTTAAATTTTGAAAAATGTTTGCAGTTTGCGAACCCTCTCCCCCCAACATATCGAATTACCGTTTAAAATTACATTTCCGGAACTACAGTTTCGCAAAATTAGCAGAGGAAAGAGCTTGAACCTCAATTCGTCCTCAAACACGTCACTAAAGATTGTTTAAAATCACGTTTTTAAGACCTCAAATTTAAGATATTCCGAAACATTTCCGGTTGAAAGCTCCCTTAAATTATTTGTAGCCTGTCTAAAAAATACTTTTGGAAAGTCGAAAAAATGCCAGTAGAGCCTCGCAAGGGAGGTGCGATCTCTCCCATCGCCCCTACCTTGAATCCGTCCATCTACAGTCATAAGATAACATTCACGAAGGTCCTCCTCCCCCGGAAAATGTTCGAAACTATAGTTCTAAAATTGTACTTTACACGAACACTGGTAATGTTAAGAGGAGGAGAGGTTCAGGGACTTTTATGAAGGGTTAAAGCTCGTAGACTCTTGCTTTGAAATTTCTCGAAATTGAAGTTCTAAAAATGAAGTTTCTGACGTTTTAACTAGAAGGAAGGGAGAGAGAGAGAGAGAAAGAGGGGAGGAGGATCAGGAGATGCTCTCTAAGTTTTCAAAAATGGAAATGAAATATCCTAAAAATGCTAAGTTGCAAACCATCTTTGTTAAAGTTTTGGAAACAGAAGAGGTTCGAGCAACCTTTCCCAGGAAAAGTTTTGAATTATAGGTCCTAAAAACACAGTTAAGCTCACTTTGTAAACATTAAGGAAAAGGTTCGGATTCGAAGCCTCTCCACCGGAAGTTTTTCGGAATTGAAAATTCAAAAACGAAATCTTGGACGAGTTTTTGTGATGTGGAGGGAGAAAGGATTTGGGTTATTCTCAAAGCATTTTTTGGGACTTTAAGTCCCAAAACCAGAATAGTAAATTTTCTGTAGACACTCCTCTGAAATTGTTTCCTGATTTTAAACTCCTAAAAAACCCCATTTCTTGGCTATTTTTGATGAAGTTAGGAGATGGGATGGTTTTCGGAGTAGTCCCAATATTGTCCTAAAAATGTAATTACATGACATCTTTCAGGAAAAGGGCTGGGGTTTAGAGAATCTCTCACAGAAATGATTCGAAATTGAAGTTCCGAAAACGGAATTTTAGACGATTTTACATGATGTTAGAGGGAGGTGAATTCGAGACTCTTTCGTGGAAATTTGTAAGATGGAAGTCTCTAAACTAAAATGAAAGATTTTCTTAGAGGATGCTGTGGGATCAGGTACTCTGGTATATGGGCGGGGGGGGGGGGGACTGGACACTGTAGTCCTATAGCTTTTTTCCCTGGGTTTGCCACTGAGCTTAAGTATTGATACTCTACTCTAAAATGTTATTTTCCCCTATGTATTTTAATTTTTAAACTATGCAATGATATATTTTTAAATGTAGGGATAATGTCACGACCCCCATAAGAAATTCTTGGAGGTCGCGACCCAAAGTTTGGGAACCCTTACCTTGATGTAACTCAACTGTATTCCGGGCCTGGGTAAAAGGAGGAGCGCGCGCTGTTTGTCATGGTGGTCCCGCAAATGTTGGTTTTAATTCCCAATAGAAACGTCTCTGCAAGATAGCCCCCCTAAGAAACTGGTCCACAAGCATTTGATGCTGTGATCATACAGATGTTGAATATTGGGCTAAAATATTGAATGAGAGATGTTTTTGCTTTTCCAACACCAAAAACAAGTTCAGTTAGCAGCATATACTCTGAAAAAAATTTTTTTTTTTTTTTTTTTTTGAGGAGGCGCCCGGGCTTTCTCTTGGGCCGGGCTCCGGGGATTTTGCCCCTGCTGTCCCCCGTCTCGGCGGCCCTGCATCTGGATCTTTAACAGCAGTTTAAGGTTATCATATCAATCGACAGGACTTAGGGGATCGCGCTGACCGATTGTTTTGGCTCATGGGTTATTCCTCTGGTCGATATCACATTTGCTTGGCACCTGAAAACCTGTGACCCGGCAATACAATCTCAGAAATTGAGCTTTGAGACACTACCCGTTTTCTTCTCCTAAGGGGAAAAAAGAGACTTTTATATAAATATACTTTAAAAGAAATTATAGTGCAGTTTTCAGGTGCCAGTTGCGATATTCTTTTTAAAAATAGTTGTTTTTGAAGCAAAAACAAAACAGACTGTTTTTATTATTATTATTATTATTTATATTTTTCATCTGGATCTTGAACTAGTATGAGGCTCTGAGGAGTTGAGCTCCGACTCTGACAATGTTTACCTCTGTTTCGGAAAATGGAGAGGGGTAATTGGCGCTAAGTTAAGTTGAGAAATTTTCTTAGTAGTTTCTCAAAACTATTCTTACCAAAATTTAAGCCAACAACACATCTATTTCTCACTGAACTCCCCTTAAACAGGTAAACATAGTCAAGGTCACAGCTCAACTAACCAGAGCTGCGCTATACAAATCACATTTGCTTGGTCTCTGAAAAACTGACATATCGGAAAAATCTTGGACGTTGAGCTTAGGACACTCCCGTTTAGCTTTCTAGACTGAGCTTTAGAGACTGAGTTTTTATTTTGTATCTGTACCTTTAACTACATTTTAACGCTATTATATTAATTAGATGATTTAAATGAATCTACTACTTTTGTTTGTACTTTTCTTAATTTTGCACTTGAAAAACTGTGACCCAGTAGTACTGCCGGATACCAAGTTTCACTCCTTCTACGGAAAACAATGTAGGATAACGGCAGCAGTAACAGACAGTCATAAATTTGGATTTAAATAATAAGAATTTTAGACAGGTAAAACTGATGTTACTGTGACCCATGAATACGGTGCTACCATCTAGTTAGTGCTGTCAGAGTGAATTTTATGAGCCAGTTGGAATTTACAAGGCAGTGGTGGAAGATTATGAACAGCTACCACGTGGTCAGCTGGTGTTTCATTTTCATTTGAATTTAATAAGGCTTTAGTTCAAAAATAAAAAAAAATTGCAAATTTTGAAGAAAAAAAGGGAATTTTGACCATTACCCATCCTTTCCTCATCCTATCTGTTACTGGGTATGATCAAATTTTTCATTGTCTGTTACTGGGGGGTCGGACCTTTTCTCGAAATTGAGCAAATAAAAATAGAATTAACCAATTCAGAGGATCCAGAAGCAGCCAAACGCTAGATGAGATGTAGTGTTGCATGAGAGAAAAATAGTTTTATACTCTAAATACATTAAATGGCTCAGAAAATTGAGTTTACCTGAGAGCGATGTCTTAAGCATGTCTGTTATACTGGTGCCGTTACCTGAACAAAATATTGTAGTTTTCAGGTGTCAGTTATGAAACTTTTTTTATATGTTCCTTTTTCACACAAAAAACATTATAGACTGAGTTTTTATTTTACATCTAGACCTAAATTGTACATTTTGACTCTATTACATCCGTCAGCTCTTTTTTATTTTTGCTGATTATTTTGGTTTATGGGCTCTTTCCCTTTTTGATATCACATTCGCTTGGCTTCTGAAAAACTATACCCAGCAGTATAATTTCGGATGCTCATATTGGTAATCTCCTTTTTACCTCTTCTAAGAAGAAAAGTATCTTCTATTAATATGCTTAGCATAATATAGTAGTTTTCTGGCATCAGTTATATTTTCTAAAATTATTCTATTTTATGCAAAGGACATAATAGATTTTGTTCTTATCTTACATCTGGATCTCTAACTACATTTTTACGCAATTATATCAATCAGCTTATTTAAATAGACATTATTTTCAATAAAAACTTTTCCTTAATTTGGCCCCCGTAGAAACATTGCCCAACTTCGTGATCTTGAGCACAACTTTTGATTTTGAAAAAAAAAAAAAAAATCGAATCAATAATTTTACCCATTTATGTTACAGCCTCCCGTTACATCTCGCCTTGTTATATCGCGCTTTTTCATTGTCTCCAAAAAACTAAAAGTAAATATTTGCATGGGTCACCATCCTATGGTAAAAAAAAGTTACTGATTTCGATCAGACACAGCATGGAAAAGGTGTCAAACGATGTTTTAAGACTAAATACAAAATTTTATGTAGGTCGGATATGATTTCTTGCCTCCAGATTGAATTTCAAAAACACATACTTGGGAAAAAAATCTTTTTACTGAAAAACGAAAAAAAAAAAAAAGAGTTTGCAAATATATATATGTGGTATGAAGCAAATAAGAGTTGTCTGAGTATATTTTTTTGTTGCAGAAAAGTTCAATAATGCTCAGACAACCCTTATTTGCTTCATACCACATATGAGCGTCCGAAATTATACTGTTGGGTCGTAGTTTTTCAGATACCAAACGAATGTGATATCAAAAAGGGAAAGAACCCATAAACCAAAATAATGGGCAAGAACAAGATATTTGTTTTCTTCAATTTTTCGTCGATTGTTCTTGGGTTCCATCGTGTTACCATCCATGTGTAGAAACAAGTGTTTAAAAGGCAATTTATTCATATGCTGTATAAGCATAAAGCTATTGTAATGCTTTATTTAAACTTTACCTATGTAATCGGACCTTACCTTTACCTGACCCCTCAGGGTAAAAAAAAAGTATGAGCTTGTCATTGTTAATGGGTGTAACATTACAGAACTTCTGGAGTGAGTTGTGCCGATTTTAAGAAAACTCTAATTGTTGGAGGAAACTTTCACGACGGCTTGTGTAAAGTCCCAGCTAGCGTCAATATTACTTTAAAAGCTGAATATAAAGTGCATTGAAAAAAAAAAATCAGCATCGATCCAGAGCTGATAAACCCTTATAAACAACCCAACAAATACTGCCCTCCATCATCGCGCGATGAACACCACTTTCTTTACGAGCTGTCGCGTGCAATAAGACTCTCGTTGTGGGTTTGAATCCACGTGATTGACCTGGATGTTATTTCCTCTTTTTGTGTTGTAAAAATGTATTGTTTGTAATTGAAATAATTCGTGAGACATTTTTCTTCTTTCTTATGACTTAAGGGATCTTAAGATTCTTAAAATGTTAACGCGACGAGACAAATCCCCATTGTCAGAAAGCATTTAACTAAATTTCTATACAAGCTATGATTAAATAAAGTTAGTTTTTATTTAGTTTAAACTATTAGTTTAGTTTAGTTTATTAGTTATTAAATCAGGTTTTATTTAGTTTTAAACAAAGCCTGAAAATCTGAGAAAAATGCATGATATAACATACTTCGAAACAGTTCAATTTTATTATAGAAAAATGTATAATAAAAGTAATTTTTTCGTAAGTACAAAAAATAATAAGTAACAATGCGCACTCTCTCGCACTGTAAAATGCACGAAAAATTTTAATATTAATTTTAAAGTATTTCCACATGCTTACATCAGGACCTGAACCTAAATTATTATTATTATTTTAATTTTTATTTATTTGTTTATTTATTTTTTCTTTCTTATTTTTTGAAATTTTAAAAGTAAATATCAAAATTTACCAAAATTATGGGCGAAAATATATTTTTTTAAATATTACCTTTCATTTTTAGTTAAAATTTAGGTTCAGATCATAAAAATAAACCAGACAAACATGCATGAAAGGTTTTACGAAAATATATGAGAAACTTTCTAAGATATCACTCACGCAAATCGAGAAACTGGCACCTGAGAAAAAGAGGCTTAAACAGCTGCTGTTAACATAAACGTCTATGGGTATAGTTTACGCATTTTTACGGTAACTTGAAAAGTTTTTTGCGTACGGTAATAAATAAGGTTTCAAATTGTTCAGAATTAAATAATGCATCACATATATTTTTTCCAGGCAGTTAAAAACTTTCACGAATAAAGGTCTTTAGACCCCTTAACTGTCCGCCGTTCAGTATCGAGTTTTATAGCCCTAAAAGAAAAATTTTCTTAATTAAACATTAGTAATTATTCCTATGAATAAATTTTGTTATTTTGGTTTCTGACAAAATCAAATGAAGCCCTTTTTCAAGTTCTATAAGCAGTTTTCTCCCGAATCTATTTTGTTGAATGGAAATATATATTTTTTAGGTATATTTGAGTCTCAGCTCAAGTTATTTTCAAACACCATTACTTAGAAAGCTAAGAAAATCCGAGGCTAAGTAGATAATTTATTGTTATGACTTTTCTGCACATTAACATTGGGCATTTAGGTATTGATAACATTTTACTGCAAATTCCAGGGGAATGGTATCCTCTTTTTTCACCAAAAGTTTTATGTGTCAATATTTGAAGTGTTTTTGTTTTCTTTTGTGTTTTTATTTAGATCGAAAATGCAACGGGAGAACAGAAGTTCCTAACTAAAAAAAAAAAAAAAAACTGCAGGCTCAAATTAGGGCATGGTTGATTTTTTTTCCTTTATTTCTAAAATTTAGATAATTTGTATCTAAATTAATAATCATCCCTTTCCAAAATGTTCACTTTTATCCCCTCCATTTGAATGCAAAATACATGCACAAATAATCAAACAATAGGTCTTCAAAAATGGGGATATCAATAATATTTCTTTTAGAAGTAATAAACAACTCTAGAATGAATTTCTTATCGTTATTTCTCAAAGATATCAAATAATTTAAGCCTTAATAAATGATTATGGCTCTTCACTTGTACAGAGCGCAATAAAGGAAAATCAAGTCTATTGAGTGAATTTAAGTAAACCGTACCAAAAAGCTAATTTTTTGCACATGAAACTCTCTGAAAATAAAAGTCTGAAGAAATTCCATTACTGCGTCTCTCTGCAAACGAGGAGCGCATATTAACTCGATTAAACGCACCGATTCTCCACCCCCACCGATAAATAAAGCGTTCATAAAAGGCAGTCATCTAAGCGCCTTGTCATTTTATTTGGGTGAGCTGCTAAATGTGTTGTGCCTGCTAGCATCATTACGGGCCCCATTAGCCTCTTAGCCAGGTGAGCTCTAAAAGGGGGACCGAGTGGTCATTCTCCAGGGGCCTCGGGCCCGGGACAATAAATCGGGAAGGCTACAAAGGGCTGAGCCACTTAATAACACAAGGTTCGACGAAAATGGGTCGTGCAGGGGAGTCGTTAGGAGGCTCCACAAATTGATAATAATGACGACATGGAGAGCACCTTGCTCGACGCCTGTTGTTGGAAGCACTGATTTACGAGCGTCGCGGGGCACTATTGATTTGCGACGATCTCGTTAGGCGCGTGGCCTCCTCCAGAGGAGGCCACGCTCTTTTCATCTTCACTTTGAAAACGGAGCCTAATTAACTGAAACCGAGAGCTCGACCTTTTCCGTCGGAAGGGTTAAAGTACTGAAGATTACCGAGCTGTCGATAGAACAGCGGAAATGTATGTCTACGCCAAAGAGCTCGCCGCATTAAAAGCATTCTCTGATAGGATTGGACTGCGCGAAGCCTTTGCTCCCTTCCCTTTATTATGGTTATCACGCACTAATTGGCTTTGCCGACGCCCTAATGCTCACGCCACCGACAAACGGAAAAGCTCCGACAACCAGTGTGCGATTAAAAAGATTTTCCACGCACACACTTGGAAAAGATTATTACGAAGGAGCAAAAAAAGGACGACCGACCCGGAGAAATGGGAAGGGAAGCTTTTTTCCCACTCCTGGGAACGTTCGGGTAAACTGATTTTCATTCGTGGAGAAATGCCTCGCAAAAACAGATGCCTCGCCTGCACAAAAAAGGCCGTGAAGAAATGATAAAAGCTTTACAGGGCGAACTTGGATATTAAGAAACAGTCACTCTTGATGGCTCAAGGATTAGCTGCGCACTTCCATCACCAATGAAATAAATTGCGAGCGGGGAGACTGATCAAAAAAGCTTTCTTGCCGACTGATTTGCTTAGAGCCCAAACACCAAATCGTGGTTAAATGCGAGGAAAGAGAAGGAATAATTATATCCTAGTGAGCAAGGAACTGCTCCGTGAAAACTTTGGTGCAATCCGAGAATTAAGTGGCTTTGCAGACGGTATTTGGTACCAGATGTTTTATAAAATTGCTTCAACAAAAGAAAATTATGGGTGCTAAAACATACGAAGTAATGGTTCTTTCAACCTACACTTCATGAAAAAAAATTTATAATCTTCTCGTTGTTAATACTCAATCGAATTAGCAGAAAATGCATCCTCCAAAGGCTAATGCAACTAGAATATTCAGCGAAATACTAATATTTTATGTCAAATAAACTATAATGTTGTGAAACATTGAAAAAAAATACGAAAAGCCATTTTCTCTATGAAAGTGGTGTAATTAATAAATTCCACTCTTTAAAATTTCCTGCAGTAATAAATTAATAGCTTTGTTTACGGTAATCGGGGACAAATGTATTATAAATCACTACAATAAAATAACATTTCCGATGCTAAAATAAACTATGACGGTGGGACTTTGAAAGGAGAGATAAATATTGCTTTTAACCTACATTCAATGGAAAAAAAAAATCTTCTTGCCGTTAATTCTTCTTCCATCAAACCTTTCAACAACTAGAATATTAGGTAAAATACTAAACTTTTAGGTTCAAACAAGCATCAAATTGCGCAAAATTAGGGAAAAAAATTTATCCGCTTTGAGAAAGTGGTCTCCTTCATAATTTCTTCTATTTTAAATGATCGGCTATAGCAGTTCCTTTGAGAAATAAAACTGCGATTCTAAACAATTTTCAGCAGTTTCTTTTCATATCAGTTTTGCCATTTTCAATGAAATATAAAAGAATATTTTGTTCAAGCAAAGAAAAAATTAAAGCGAAAATCTAAAAAAAAGTAACTTTCGACCTGTCTGAACTCAAAAAATTAAATAAAAAAAAAAGTTTGAATTTTGAGATCTTGAATTTAAATTAGGTTTTTCGCAATCACGAATTGCGACAGGACCCTAATCGTTGGGTTTCTTGTTTCTACTAATGGCTTTTTTCGCAACAATAATTTGAATTCAAGACGTCAAAATGCAAATGAATGCCGTGGGCTGGATGTTATGTTCTGATGGATGCTGTGTGCTGGATACTGTTTCATTGTAAAACGGATTGTGTCAAGTCAAGAAAATCGTTTATAAATAATTTGATTCTGAGACACATGGACGCCTGCATTATGAGCATAGAACAACAAAGATCAAATGGTGTCCATTCAACGGTCATGTGAAAACAATAAGCAATTCGTGATTTCTAAAAAATTCTTCAAGATGTAAAAAAAAAAAGATTTCTTTTTAAATTACTGTTCGGGACGTAAATTTGCTGCTCCCAGTAAACTATTCCAAGTGCTTACAACCCTAAAGTGGAAGTTTTTCCTCATTTCCAAAATGAGCTTCAGATTTGAATTATTAAAACGTTGACCTCCTGATGCTCTCATCTGAGTAGAAATTTAGACCATCTGCATTTTCCACTATAAAAAATAGATTAGGGTCATTCCATAGAAATGTCAACCTCTACCTCAAAAATTTTTTTTTTCACAAAGCCTTAATTGTGACCTATAATTTCATTCAGCATACTTTCTAGTACATAAATCCAGTAACAGTTTGCAAAAATTTCATTCGGTGTTTTTCTTCTGGATCTAAACGTGCGAAGTTGTAGAAAAGGCTTAGCATGTGCAAAAAACATGCGTCTACGTTTTCTTGTGTAATGTAAAAATTTTTGCAAATTTTTAAAAGAACTATGTTTATTCTAAATGATTAGATGTGCAGAATAAAATTGACTGTTCTTTTTGCATACATTATAAGATAAGTATTTTAATTAGTTTGATTATTTCACTGAAAATATTTACGTTACGTTAGTCACGAAAATGTACTATTTTCTGCTTAAAAACTAAACCGGGTGATTGAACCAAACAGCACTTGTTATTTTCTTACATCTGTGTCATATCTACTTAAAAAGTGTAAAATACACTCTCAGAAGTGGACTTTCAAATTTGGCGAAATTTTCTTCGTTTTTGACGAAACCACTTCCAGGGTTATGCTCCGAGCGAACATTTCGTCAAATTGAAGAAACTTCTTTTGTTAGTGGTTTGAGGATGCGAATTTCGTCAAATGTAACGAAATATTTCTTCATTCTAGTTTCGTCAAATTAACAATCATTTTCGTAGTTTTGAGACCATTAGTTTCGTCAAATTAATTTCGTCATATATGAGGACGTTAATTTCGTAAATTTTTAAGAAAATTTATTTCCTTTTTTTTTCTTTGAGCACATTAGTTTTTTTTTATTTTTGAGAATACAGTCGAACCTCGTTAATTCGAACACGCTTAAAACAAATAACTGCTGAAATGAACTTTTTTGCAATCCTTGTTTTATTGTTTTTTGGATAAAGCGAACCACGTTTTATAATAATCGATTTTAATGGTCCCTTTAAGTTCGTTATAACGAGATGCGACTGTATTTTATAAGATTTGTGTGCGTGTAATCAAATCCTAACTTCAGAATCTTACCACCGTAGTTTCCCACTTTATTGCGTATAGTCACTTTCACAGGTCCGTCATTTACGGGGTCAGGGGGTCAATTAACCTTCCCCCCCCTCCCGTCTTGATTTTTGAACATTCATGTTTTTACACATGACTGACCGTTGTTTTAGTTGGTTTTCTGTAAATTTTTTATTGAGTACAGACTCTTTGTCATATTTGGGGAAAAAATTGAAACAACGGGCCTACAGCCCCCCCCCCCCAATAAAAAAAGACAAGTAATTGTTAAAAAAAGAGGTACATAAAATGTGTCAAGCAAATTTTTATTTATCTAATAATGCAAAAAAAACAACTTCTTAAAAAAGGTAAAACAAATCATTGCAGATTAAACTCCCCATGGTATCTAATTAAACCCCACATAATGGGGGTTTTCCTTCAAAAAATCTCATTTTTTTTTTTCGGATATTTACCAAATTTGGCACAGAGGTTCGGGAGGCTCGGGAATTCACACAAGGTCGTTTATGTCCCTCTATGTGGGGGGGGGCGGGGGGGGGGGACAGACAACCCCGCATTGTGGGTTCTCCGTATTAAAAAAAAGTTTTTGTCCGATCATTTTTAAATTTGCCACAGAGGTTCTTAGATGCTCAAGAATCACGCAGGATAGTTTTCATCACTTTATAAGGGGGGGGGGGGGGGGCCCTTGTAAAAATCCAATTTTTGTCGGATTTTTCCAAAATTTGGCAAATAGGTTCTTTGATGCACGGGGATTCACGCAGGGCAGTTTTCGGCCCTCTATTGGGGGGGAGGGGTAACCCCTATGGTAGTTTTCCTACAAAAAATCCAGTTTTTGTTGGATCTTTCCGAATTTGGTACAGAGTTTCATTATTTGATATTCAGGAACACTCATAGGGTGGTTTTCTTTCCGCTTTGGGGGAGTAACCCTCATACGGGGGGGGGGTTCTTATAAAAAAAGTTTTTATCATATCTTTCCAAATTTGGAACAGAGGTCCTCTGATGCTCGGGAATTCAAACATGGTAGTTTTCAACCCTCCATGATGGGGAGGGGGGAGCAACCCCGCATTGGGGGTTCTCCTTATATGAAAAAAAGTTTTTGTCCGATCTTTTCTAAATTTGCCATAGAGGTTCTTTGAGGCTCAGGAATTCACGGAGGTTAGCTTTCGTTACTGTATGGGTGGGGGGGGGGGGAACCCCGATGGGGGTTTTCTTTGAAAAAATTCATTTTTTGTCGGATCTTTCCAAAATTTGGCATAGAGGTTCGTTCACTGATGCTCAGGAACTCACATAGGGTAGTTTTCGCCCCGCTATGGGGAACAACCACCAAATGAGGGGTTTTCTTATAAAAAACCAGTTTTATCATGTCTTTTCCAAAATTGTCACAGATGTCCTTTGACGTTACGGAATTTCCGTTTTCGTCCCGCTATGGAGTGGGAAACCACGTGTGTGTGTGTGGGGGGGGGGGGGCTTATAAAAACCCAGTTTTTGTCTCATCTGTTCCAAATTTGGTACATTTGTCTTTTGATGCTTGGGAATTCTCATAGTGTAGTTTTCGTCCCGCTATGTGTGGCAAACCCCATAGGAGTTTTTCTTATAAAAATCCAGTTTTCGCCGGATCTTTTCCAGATTCGGCCCAGATGTCCTTTGATGCTGGAAATCCACATAGTATAGTTTCCCCATGTACTACCACATGTGATTAAAGAACCTATGTGCCAAATAAGAAAAAGATCCGACAAAAGCCTGGATTTTTGTATGGAAAACTCCCCTAATGGGGGAGGGGGGTGCCCCTAAAGCGGAATGAATATTTCAAACTGTTTGAACTACATCGCTACATCGCGATGTAAGGATGGCGATGCATCACGATGTAGAAATTCCTACATCGCCCTGCCCTACTGGGAATACAAAAGTGCTACTTCCTCAGCAGACATTGGGTTCTGCAAAATAAATCATGTGCCACTTTTATGCACAGTTAGGTCGATATATGCTCGGGAGAAAATTGCTGAGAAGTTTTTTCTTCATTGCATCGCATGAAAAAATTCCAGAAAAAAAAAAATTTTTATCCAACTTATACCACAAATTTCAAAGAAAAAGTACAATAAAATGAATAACTTTAAGTTAGTATATATTTGTTCTAAAATTAGATACAGAAAATAAAATTAGATAATCTTAAGAAAAAGCTTACCTTTTTCTTTTTCCAATCAATTATTTGTTTTATTAATTTTGCTTGTATGTAGAATGTTTATTTGGCCAAATTTATGTTTAATACAGGAATTTTATTATTGCATGCATTTCATACTTCATACTTTGAAAACAATTCTCTGCCAAAATTGCAAAAGGTATTTGAAAATATAAATCTTAAAAAATTGCAGATGTGAAACAAATCTTTTGGTAAAATTAATTTAGTGTAATGTTTGTTAAATAATTATAAAATATACCTTTGCTTTTTACCCCTAAGTTTTTATGTTTATTTCCAAACATGTGCAACATGAAATCAATGTATAATATACGAAAACTTAGAATATTGTTATAATTATGAAAAAGTCTTCGTCTGTCATTGTTCTGATTATCTCCGTGATGTTGGATCCATCCTAAAAAAGTTTTAAAAAGAGAATATATACATAATAAGTAAAGGTTAAGTCCATGGGTGTATGCCCTCATGCACATGGATCTTTTTTCTATTTCGAGGAAAGTTTTACGATTAAATTCAGAAGTTTATTTCTAAAATAAAACATGTTTTCACGATTTTTTTCAAAATCTGAGTTTTTTTTTTCTTAAGTTAAAAAGCTACGATTCGCTTGTGACTTTGAAAAGCATCCGATTTAATTTTCATATTTTTCAAAATATATGATTATTTCGATGCTGACAGCATTTTTTCAAGCAGATTGCAAGAATGAGTTATTTTTACAGCGGATGAACAAAATTTTTATTTAGGCAGCTAGACTCTCAGTTAGTTTCTGAAATTAATTTCTGAATAATATTCTAGAATTAGAGTTTCTTCAATTTATCGAGAATCAGCATTATTTAGCCATTAAACGAGTTAATTCTTTTGCGCATCAAGTCGTGAATTTTCATTTTTTTGAGCTATAAAAAAATTAAGGGTGCGAAAATTGTTGATCTGTGATTTTTTTTAAATTTATTTTTTATTTTAACCAATAGCCAAAATACACTGTTTTTTTTTTTTTTTTCGATTTTCGTGTTCCGTTTTCTTCACGAATGTTTTCTGAAGTACTCCCACCCCCTACCCAAATTAGTTCTAATAAAGTACTTATGCATTAAGTAGTACTGAAACTGGTGATTATGATTTTATTTGCACTTTTAAAATATGCAATTTTCACGCAGCAAATAAAAAAACGCCAAGAGAGAAGAGTTGCCAAAGATAGGGGAAACCCAATAACAAAGTGCATTTTCTTGTTTGTTTGTGTCTTGAGAACTAATTGACTGATATCAATGGATTTTTTTTCAAAGGTATATAATGAAAATAGGGACTAGTGTGGTGAGCAAAGCTTGTTGCATATATAAAGCTTATCATATATTTTCATTATCCTTTTAATTTTTCATATATTTTCATTATCCTTTCAATTTTTCAATTGAAGTTCGGTTAAATTTTCAGACATTTTACTTTATATCCAGCAAAATCACAACTCCAACTAAACGATTTGGATTTATTGGAAGTTCATCTATAAAATGCTTCTTAGTCTGATTTAATGTAGACCGGGATTTCTCACTTTTTGTTGGCAATATCTTGAGGCGGCAAATATGACAATAAAAGTAATGCTGCATTTATTTTAGCTGCAGAAACTATGTGTAATGGAAATATTCATAATTATGACAAATCATGTAACACAAATTGACATAGAAAAACTTATAAATTTAGTGCATGAAGTGGGAAAATAAACAACAAAAAATACTTATTATTGTTATTACAATTTTCAAACATGCTATACTATCTTTTCTTTTTTTCTTTTTAAATCGAGGTTAAACATTAAAATTTCACTTCAATAATTTATTTTAATTTGCGGAAAAATTGAAAAAATATCGAAAATATTCTGCTGAAATATCAAGCACAAAGATAGAGTTCTTTATGGAAATTAATACTTTCTCTATCTTAAAATGATTTTATCAAATTGATATTTACTTTACTTCATGTTTTATGCAAGTAAAAAAAAAGGCTGCACAAATAATGAACATAAGCACTTAATGCTAGAAACATCTGCCGCAGGGGAAAGAGATTATATAAACAACATGGGGTAAGCTGGTAAGCATATTGTGGGATTGGTATATAGTATTTGTTTAAGAAAATAAAAATGCAGAATGAAACAAATTTGAACTATTAAACTAAAAAATACACTTCGTTTAACAGAATTATTTTTGTAAAATTCATGGAGAAGAATGAAAACACATAACCATGTAATATATTCCATGTTGAAATTAAAAGCTTGAAAGTTCTATGCCTTTTATAAAAGTTCTGTATTTATCATCTGTGTGTTTTTTTTAACGAAATAAAGGAAGTACGCTTTTGGAAACAAATGTCAACGAACCAACATTTTCTTTTACAAATAAAAAAAAACAACGCTAGCTAAGCCTAACGTGGAGGTGACTTAAAGTTAACACACACAGAATTCTAAACCTAATTGAACCGTTCGTTTTCAATTTTAATGTGTTTTAAATACAACTATAAACGCAACACTAAACAAAAATGTAACAATACAGAAGGCACATTGCACATACAAATTTCAGTAAATACTAACCTTTTTTATGAATCATTTAGAATAATTGAAGTAAGATAATTTAACGAGCAAGTAAGAACAAGATTGAAACGAAAACTCCCAGAATGCAAGGCAATGTGACGAAATCGGGACGAAATCATTTTGTGAAAAATTTGAGATTTCTGGTTTCGTCAAATATCACGTGATTCGGTGACGAAAGGATCGTCGAAAATAACGAAATAGTGTTCGAGGATTGCCGAATCGTCAAAATTGAGCGTTTCATTTTTGACAGTGTATTTATTAGTATCAGTAGATATAAAATAATTAGTGTGACTAACGTAACATTTGAGCTGTGACTAACGTAACAGTTTGTATGTGACTAACGTAACATTTTAAAATCGACTGCTAATATTTAAAACTTATTTAATTTAATGTACATTTTCATGAACAATTTTGAATATGTAGGCATTCTATATTGATTAAAAATATAAAGGGTGAAAAATACCAATAATATATTACATTATAGACCTTCTGTTTACTTAGAAAAATACTTTTTTAAAGGTCTTTAAAAAGATATTCCAATTTAAAGAATTATTAAAAAAGAAAAAAGGTGAGTAAAGCAAAATGAGTACTCTGCTGAATGTGCATTCAACACAAGAATCCAAGCTTAAGAATTAAGATAATAAAAATACAGTCTTAACAAAGAAGAACGTCTCTATTTTTTAGAAAATACATCTCCACCTATTATTAAAATGAAGTAATGGCTGCTCGTTGGAAAACATTTGAAGATGCTACATGATACAGTGACAATAAGCGCTGCTGCATATATTTCAGAAAATGCAAGAATGATCATTTAGAAATTCAAACATTTGCGGTGATATATGGAATTAAAATGCACTCTGCAAGAGCGTTCGATTTTTTTTTCAATATTACATTTTAATTCAAAAGGTGCACAACACTATTCGTTCGATGAATCAGTAAACCTTAAAAAATAATATGCCACTGAACAGTACTACGGAGTTTCTTATGACGATAACTAGTATATCAGCAGAATACTAGAATTCGGTGAAACTATCAACCTGCATAAAGTTAATTTTTTAAAAGAGAGATATTTAGATTTAATTTGCCCAAAATGATTTTATTCAGTTTGTAAAAGCAGTTTTTTTTTATTTGTTTATTTTTTTTTCGCACATTCAAATTGAGTTAATTGAACTGAATCCTTCCATTCAATTTCTTACACTAATATAGAAAAAAAGTAAAGAAAGAACCGTAAATGAAACACAAAGTTCCTGAAAAGTGTAAAAGTAATATAAGAGCAAGTGATTAATTACAAAAAGCTTTTTATATGCATTCATTGCTTGTTATTCGATGGTTACGTTAGTCACGCTACTTTAGTCGCATACAGTTTTTCGTAAAAGTACCATTAAGGTTCAAAAAAGATTCATCTGTAATGAATCTGCAGTACATATTTAAAAATAAATTGTATACCTCTTACAAATATATCGGTCAATTTTAAACGCCTGCGTAAGTTTCAGAAAAATTTGCCTCGTAACATAAGCATTGTTTCTCAGGGTTCCAAAAATGTTACGTTAGTCACGATGGCTTTTATGGTGAAAAAACACCTGCCAGCGCTTATTTTGCTTCAAATTCTCGGTAAAAATGAAAAATAGTCCCCTTGTACATTTTAAATTTGCATATTAAACCAAAGCACATTCATTTTTACTCCCGCTGTAAGTAAAAAGAGTTTGAAAATCAGTTGCGAATGTTACGTTAGTCACTGTGGAATAACCCTTTAATTGACTATTCTTTGCTCCAGACGAAAAACCTGCACTAATATCTTTCTACAACTTTAAAATTCTATGTTACCGGGGGTAGGTAAAGGAGAGTATCTGCAAACTTCTCATTTTTCATTATCTTGCAGTTTTTCATCTGTTGTACTTTAGTTTTACTGTACGAGCTCGCTTATTTAGTTTCACTGAAAATAAAGTAAGAAAAAAAAAGTCCAAGTTCAAAATTTTCCAATTTGTTGGTTTAAGTCGGGGTATCATGCCCCACTTGAGCAGAAACTTGAAAGAAAAAAAAAGTATGTGAATGAAAAATAAAAGATAAAGCCTCCTGCCCCTCACAGTGTAGATTCAGATCCTATGTAAAAACTATGAAGCCCAAAAACTACGAATAACTTTTTTTATTACAAGAACCTTTGGAAAACTTGCTGTAATAAGCAAAAAATTGTATTAACTGACTAAATTAAAGCAGATAAATACAAATTATAATGTGAGCAACGAAATGAAAAATAAAAATCAATTTTATTCAGGAAAATTGAAAATGTAACCTATATTTTTTTGCGTAATATAAACATTACTTGTAGTCATGCAATCGTGCCGCAGCTATTGCATCTTTCATTTATATTGTATACGTTTCATGCAACCATTCTAAGCGTTTTATCCAGTCTACAGCCGACTTGGTAGAATAGTAATGTTCTAAACACTAAACAGTTGCTTTCACCGTCAAATGAACGTATACAGGCTCCTCAATATAGCTTTTACTTAGGAATTCCTTCTTGATTAGATTTCGCTGTGTTGTAGTTTTTTTAATACTTTCTGTTTTCTTTGTTCTGTTTGCTTTGCTATCATACGGTTTTCAGGCAAAAGATAGTAAATAAAGCTAATTCTCGGATTTATTTCAATACAAATAAATAACATGAAATGTTGGGCACATTACCTAATCGAGTCGTCAGATTGGCAAATAACCTGTAATCAAATGCAGACAATTTAACAGAATATTGGAATGCTAATTATTTAAACAGAAGATCTTGAAAGTATTAGCTTAGATGGAGCGTTAAAAATGGCGTTCTTACCTTTCCCTTTCTATAAAGTTGTAATGAGTTATAAAAGTTTGCTGAAAATGGCTGTAGTGTATGCGTAAAACTTCTCATACAAATACTTCTGAAAATGTCGTCACAGGCATACTCTGTTGTTGAAATTGTGAAATACAGTTACTGGGGCGTTTTACCTGGCGGGACATGATACCCAGACTTACTTTAATAAATAACTCCTAACCCATGTCGGGGACATGATACCCCGACTTACCCTAAAGGGGAATGTCGGGACAAAGTGAAATAGTTAAGGTGGCCCAGCTTTTTCAAAATGAACAAATTGTAAATTTGTTAAGAAAATTACAGAACATAAAGAAAGAACATTGTATTTTATAATAAAACTTATATCGAAACATTATTTTTTTATTTTGTCAGTAAAATTGTACCTTCAAAAAAAAAGTGGATTTTTTTTTCATGGGGCAAAGTGAAAAACGAAATATTTTCCGAATGAAATATTTTCTATTTAATTGGGAAAAATATTTTTTACGAAATAGTAAGTAAATAAAAGGATAATCAATAAATGAAAAGATAACGAAACAATAAACTAATTAAATGATTTATTTATTAATTAATACATGATGAAAACAAATGAGAGAATAAAATAGTGAATGAATGAGAAAATAAGTGAAAGAGTGAATTGATAAATTAATTATTAAATGAAGGAATGTGAAGAAATTAGTTAATAAATGAATACGTAAGATATTTAGTAAATGATTGAATGAGTAAACGAAATAAATTATTTCACTTTGCCCCATTCGCTTTGCCCCGCATGCACTTCACTAGTTGTGAAAAATATCAAAAATACAAATAAACTAAATATTAAATAAATAAATACTGCACCGAATAGTAAAAGCTCCCAATAAATAGTTAAAATGTTAATAACAAGAATTTCTCTTTTGATAATGTCAAAATAGTTTTTGACTTATCACAAGATACTGCAATTTGAGTATCAAATTTTGGAAATTACTTGTATTATCATACGTTTTGATTTTTAGAGGTGATTTTTCTTGACTGGAATAGTCTATATTTGTTACTACATAGTTAAGATATTACTAGGTAAGTGGCACTAAAAGCGGAGTAATTATTGCCCGATTTCACTTTGCCTCGCTATTTCGCTTTGCCCCACATTCCCGAAACGTGTTTTGTCAAATAACTCAAAAACTCATTTTTGCAGATAATGCTCTTTACCTTCCCAAGTAAGTACACTTTTAATATTCCTTACCAATGAACCCTTCAAATTGTTTTCAGTAGGTTATAGTTCTTGTGTAGAAAAGTGAATACCAAATATACGAGTTCCGCGAAGCAATAATGACTCATGTTTTCTGGTGATACAAAATATAATAATATTACCTATAATATCAGAAATGCAGTTAAATCTATAAATTTTACCCCCCTTTTCTTGTGTAGACTTAATGATGGACATTTTTGATTATATAATAGAAAGTAAAAATCATCGCACAGTACAAAAAATAGAGTTTAAAAAAATTAGTCCAAAGGAAAAACTCATTAGCTCGCACATTTCCTTACAAAATCTTTGAGAAGAACCCCAGATAAAATTTTCCAACTAAAATGAATGGGGAGATTATTTTGGCTGATATCATGCCTTGAAGGGGAACTGCGCCTGTCGACCTGCTTGCTGAAATAATTCTTCGTTTTAGGTTTGACAGAAGGAAGTAATTTTAATCAAGGGCTTTTTGGATGCTTCCAAAGTGGCCCCGAACTGCTAATTGTTTCATTTGCTAAAGATTGTATATTCGTTTAATTAATTAATGACTTTCACGATCTGTAATTTATCTCATTCAAAGGCAATTTTTTAACGAGTACTTATTTCATTCTTCCTCAGCAGCTTCCAAAGTCTGAGTGCAAAACTAATGGGTGCCTACGTTCTTCGCTTTAGAATCAATCTTTTTATTAAAACTTATGAGTATATTTAGCTTAAATTATGATTTCATTGAAGTAAAACGAAGGAACTGAATAAAAACTATTTAGCATAAGAGAAAAAAGAGGTTAAAATTTCTGTAGTACAATCGAAAAATAAAACAATTTCATTTGACGGTCGCATTTTACGTCATTTTACAAAAGTCAAAAAGTAAAAGGCTAGTTTTGATGGCAAAAAAAAAAAAAAAAAAAAAAAGCATTCAATATATCTCGGTCATTTTTTTGTGGAAATTAAAAATTTGCTTTTGTAATCAATTAGGATTTTTGCTGTATTTTAGTGGCAGTTTTTAACAAAGGACGTTTACAGATTTAGTACTCCACAAAAATGACAAGAAAGCTAGTGTGTCAAATTAGCCATAAATGTTTTTTTTTTTTTCAAGCAACATTACACCATTACGAGCAATATCTCTTAAGAAAAAAAAAGACCTCTGGTAAAAACATTCTTCCTGACTTCATTTTTAGTTTCCACAAAAAATAAATAAATAAATAAATAAATAAAAAATAAAAATAAAAATAAATAAATAAATAAAATTTAAAAAAAATCATTCATTCATTTAGTTTTTAAGAAACCAACTATGAAAACTATGCTGATATACAGCGATAATGAAGTGCTTTAAGCGTAAGAATTAGAAAATGAGCAGTTATAGCGCAAAATTAACGTATCTTTTAAAAATTGATTATATCTATTTATTTTTTAAAATTTTAGTTGTACTTATACTTATGAAAATACATGTTCCTCTGTCATTCACTTTAAACACTGTAAAAAGAAAAAAAAAATGCGTGAATTTACTAAAAATTCCATAGTAACATTACGAATTTCCCATAAGTTACCAAATCATCTGTATCCAGAGGCAATTAGTATGATACTAAGAATATTCCTGTAAGATTACATTTTTTGCTTATAGGACCATCTGATGTTTTTCTCCTGTCATCTACAAATTTCAAGAATTTAAATGTCATCGGACGGTACTTGTTAGTATTATTTTTCAGATTTGAATGATCCTGAAGATTTTTGGGTAAGCTATTAATTAATTTAATGAATTAAATACATTTATGAATGTATATTTTAAGACTGTTTTTTTTCCTCCACCGTTGCTCTAAATGAAATTTTACACACTTGGCAAATGTCATTCTGACCTGAGTTCGAAAAGAAATACTTCCTTGATTTTGATTCTTTTACGGTGTTCCAGCTCAACTATATTTGCATTGCTTGTTTTTAGCAAAGCATTAAACTGAAATTCAACTCTGAAAAGATTTTATTCTTTGTTTTTGTGAGTATGATAAACAAATTCTGTAAATTAAGAAAAATTGTGTCTGTCTCCGGCTAAAAAGTTTGGTATGACTGAAAGTGTCCCATCATCTACCTTAAAATTGAATTTCAAAAAGAAAGAATTCTTAATTTAAATAAAAAATTTAAAAATAGTCATACATTTACTTGAATGTTCATATAATGGTTTGCAATAATTTGGTTTAGCTTATCAGTTAGTTTAATATATGTTTTCACGAGAAAAAGACAGCAATTAAATTGCATACAACAACTGCTAAAACATAGAAATTGTCACCACAGATACATACTGGCTCATTGTTCTTAAAGTTTGGCCGGAAGTAGGACTGGTACTGCAATTACTTGAGAATCTTTCAAGAGTTTTTGCCTGACGTTATCATAGTAAAACATACCATGTTCACATGTGCCCCGTGCTCACATGTGCCCCTCTTCCCCTACGTAGAGACAGACAGAATTAACAAACGTGCAACCATATTTTAAATTTTAACAATGGCAACTGCGGTAAAATATAATTTTTATATTGTGACAGTGGCACATTTATTTAGAGCAATCAAACTTATGAAGTTTGTACTTAATTTCTGCTATTCTAAAATTGCACTTCATGCAAAAAAAAAAAAAAAAAAAATAGATGAGGTCACAGGCATATTATGTATATTTAAAGTACATTATGTACATTTAAACTCAAGTCACATAATGAAAGTAAAACTTATCATGATTCAAGTCGCTGAAAGATAGGAGAAAAAAAAAATAGAAAAAAAAATCAAAAACGAAAATTACAATTTACCACTCTAATATCAAAATCTTATTTGAAAGTAAAATGCTACACTACTTTAATTATTCTGGAAAAGAAATTACTTAACATTTTGATTTTTTTAAATCAAAGGAGATTTAAATATTAATAGAGAGGAAGTAGATAATTAAGTACTGAATGTTCATTTAATGTTCTGCTTTTTTTTTCTTAAAGCTGGATGGAAACCTTTTTCCAAGTAAGTTAAAAATAAATGGGGAAAAAAATTGTATTTTTGGAATATTTTTCTGATAAAATCAATTTTTTCTTATTAAGTGAAGTTGAGTGAATCAAATTTATTTTGCGATAAATATCAAAAAATATTGTTCTCCTATTAATCAAACGCAATCATGAAAAATGTATTTTTCTTCAAGTTCATTAAACTTATATCCCCAAACATAATTTGATGGAAAAGTTCTTCAGCTGAATACTTGAAGATGTCTTAGTTATATTAAAAGTTTTTGAACAGAAGTAGTTTTCTGATTACTTTTCTACATTAGCGACAAATGGTAAATGTAAAAATTAAATGCAAGAATTTATGTACAAAGGGACGGTAATATCTAAACATTTTCAAAGTAAAATTAAACAGGCTAAACTGAAACAAGGTTTGAGAGGTATTTTTAATAGGAGCCGAGATTTTCGAGGTTTGTTTTGGAAAGTTTCTAGTAGTAGGAAATAAATTTGATTTCGTTTTCTAATTCTAAATCTAATTTATTTAATTTGCTTCAAGATTTAAGTGCATATATGTAACATTCCACAGATTTTTTTATTACATTTTGCAGTAAAATTTGGTTCGGATCACAGAATTTTTCTTCTTTTTTTTATCCATCAAGATTCCAAAAATAAATTTGCCAAGCTCGACTTCAACTTCTAATAAACATGGCAGCCATTTATCCAGTTTTCAAAATTGTGGATTGCGACACAGCGGTGAGCGACCATTCAATTTTTGATAAGATTACAATAACCTGGGGATATGCTTTTATTCTCTTTTGTTTGTGGACTTGTTTTGAAAAGTTGCAAGTAGTATTAGGAAATAAATTTCTTGTTGTTTTCTTATCCTAAAATTGAATTTATTTTATTTGCTTTGAGATTAAAGTGCTTCGAATGTAAAGTTCAAAAAATGTTTTTTTTTTTTTTTTAATTGTATTATGCAATAAAACTCATTAAGAAGCGGAGCACTCAGTTTTTTAGATTTTTACATAAAGGGGAGACTGGGGATACTTGATCCCCTCTTTAGTTTTCAATTTTTTTTCTCTGCTGCAAATTTATAAGTTTTTTTAAAACAAATTGCGTGAGCAATCGTAATTTCTTCTTGTATCTGACCATATTTTTTTAGTTAAAATTAAACCGATAGTATTGGTAAAATATTTTTTTTTCAATATTGTTATAAAGGAATCATGTATCCACACATCAAGGGATACTTGATCCCACTGAGAAAATACGTAGACTTTTCATTAAATCAGTAATTTACCTATGGATTTTAGTTTTCTATATAATGTTTCTGAACAATAACAATATTTCTGATTTTCTTTCTTAGATGATAATAATGTGAACACAAAAATAACATTGTTTTCAATTCAACTAGGAAATTTGTAGAAACATGTACACAACTTTCATGAACTTAGATGTTTTTGATCAGTTACTTATTCTCCAATACAGTTCTGAGCAATATATTCTATAAATAAAACTAATAATTCTTTTCAAAGTAACGTAATGAAGCTAAAATTACAGCAACTAATAAAAAAATTTCGATGATAACTACAAGAATAAACTTGTTTGCTTCTTGTCTTGTAATAATAAAATTAAGAGTTTTTCAAATGAATTAATTTTTTTAAAAGTATTTGTATAGTTATGAAAAATAAAAGAAAGCCTAGCATATGTGTTAAAAACCTGAAAACTCAAATGCAAAACACATCACAGTTGTTGTAGTTCTAAAAGTTCCGCTCAACCTAACTGGATGTGGAATCTTAACACATTCATTCTCATCTTCTACACCTTTGTCAGTTTTTCAGGAAAAATAGATTGATTAAGCACATTACTTATTCGTTTTAAAAAATGAATTTCGCGTTCTAGAAATCCAACATTACATTCTATTTAATTTACATAATGGACAACCGTCTTTTTTTGTAGTAAATCTAAATATAGCAAAATCATTTTTTTTTTTAAGTCATACAAGGATAATCAATTTCAATTTGTTTAAGCTCATTTGCCTGATTAGAACATAATTCATCAGTAGAGAATTTATGTTTATATGTTTGAGGTTTTATGTGTAAATAAAAACCTTGAGTTTGGTTACAAGTGCGAACCGATATTTTAATTATTTAGTAGATTTACTGAAGTGGTTGTGTATAGTATCTATCACGTATACTATGATAATTTTTTTTAATGTTAACATGGTTTTGAATGTTTAAAATTAAAGGCAAGTAATACTACAGTTATATTGTTTTCATTGTGTTTATATTGTTAGGGATGATCATGTATCTCTGAAACCAAAGGGATTAGGTATCCCCAATAAGAGATTTTTACAAACATACTTATTCTATTATTAACAATCAGTGGCAGTTTGCTAAAGATGTGTCTTAATTATTAACGACTGTATTACTTTAAAATTACACTTCGCTATTCTTTTTAAGTTGCATGTAACAGATAAGTTGTATATACTTCAGAATGCTTTCCTTAAAAAAAGATTCCTTGACACATTCAAACAATCCTTTCTTGAGCTAAAATAATATGGCTGAAAAAAGACGTTGCCAGCTTTTATGTACAAGTATAACTTTAACAATTTTGTCAGCTTTCAAAGCTCTACTTCATGATTTTGGTACATTTTGTCTGAGGGAACATGTATCCTCAGGGATCAAGTATCCCCTGTCTCCCCAAATAATTTCAAAATAAATTTTGCAAACTATACTTCAACTTCTAAAATTCTAGCAGCCATTAAGTTAGCAGAGTTTTTCTAAATTGTGAACCGCGACAAACTTGAGAGTTCTCCAGTTAATTTTTGTTATTTTGATAACTTAGAGATATATTTAGTCTCTTCTGTTGTAAATTAATTCTCTAAATTTACAGCAAAAGGTTGTTAATTTTTTAGGATAATACATTTTTTAGATTAATATTCTAAAGCTTACTAAAACTACTAAAATTGTTTCTGAAGCTTAAACTATCAAAGAAGGTGTAGTTTAAAATTAGTGCAGAAGTTTTTGATTTGCATATATACAATAAATACAATTTGTAAAATAGTATAAGGTTTTTGGCTAGGAATCTGCTGTTTAAATATTCCTATGTGTTTTAAAATTAACTTACATTACATACTGTGAAACATTTATTCAATGAATGCCAGTAGTATGTATTATTAATTGAAGTTTAAAACGAGTTCAAGGGCATTCATATTTCCAGTTTTAAGAAAGTCCAATTAAATTTAAATGAAGAAAGCTTTTTGAATGACACAATTGTAAAATAGCGTAAGGTTTTCGGTTAGTTTCTGCTCTTTTAATATTTCGATGTGTTTTAAAATTAACTTAAGCTACATAGAGTGAAACATTAATTAAATGAATGTTAATACAATGCCTTTTCCAAATTAGTGATTTTTAAATGAGTTCAAGAGAATTCACATATTTTCAGTTTAAAAACAGTCCATTAAAACTGAAATGAAGAAACATTCTAAATCACACATTTTTGACATTACTTTTTAAGTAATTTTGGCTGTTTTAAAACAGCATAACCAAAAGAATTAAGTGTATTTGAATAATCTCTGCCCGTCAAAAATGAATTGACTCGTTATGTAGGAATCTGAAAGGTTGAAATAAGTTGGAGAAACTTTGATCTGGAGTTTAAATTCAAAATATATTGTACTTGCTTCACAAATAATGAAATATTTTCTTCCAAAATCTCGCGAACTGATGTTGAAAAGCAATTTTTTTTTTTTTTTTTTTTTGCATGTATGCGTTGTTTTCTAATATTCGTGCAGAAACGTTGAACTGATTCACAAATCTCCAACTCGCACAATTTGCGTTATTTTACTAAAGTAGTTAAACTGTGAATATTTGATTATGATATATCTCCTGCCTATACTGTGCTATTGCTGCATCTCAATAAAAATAAGTTTGACAATCCGAAAGCGGAAAAAAATAATTAACAGCAGCAGAGAGTTTTGCTTGGATTTTCAATGCATCAGACCTAAAATCCCCTCACCACAAGTTAACAAAATAAAAAACAAAAAATAGAAGGAACCAATGCAGGAAACTCCTCTTTTGAGTTCCGAATAAAGTTTTGGACTCAGTCAAGTAAGCACCTGCTCGAAAATCAATGGAAATCATGTTTTTTGGCTCTTATTGCTTTAAACAGGGATGTAAAAGGTTGAAAGTGCTGTTTAAAATATTAATTTCATCCCTAATTTCATAAGTAAGACCGATAGTTTAGTCTGGACATCGCATGCCCATACACACATACACACTACGTTTTATAAGAAGCATAAATCACACGGAATACACTCTTTCATTTATTTTTTTACCTTTATAAAGGTTTCTAGCTAAGGCGCACTTCTGGTTCAATCTGAAAACTTGAAACTATAGTTAACTAGAAAGTCGCCCGACAAGGTATGACAGGTGAAAATTGCTTATATTCTTCAACATTTTATCGAGGCAATTGCCTGTTTTGTGATACTTTGATGTTGAAATTTTAACTCCAGTGGATTAACCTTGAACTCCAGTAGATAGCGTTAATAGTTCACTTTTTCGTTTCTTCACTTTCCTAAAAAGAGTTTTACTAGTAAAGCAGTTAAGTGGCCGGATCCAGTTCAGCTTCGTCAAAATAAAGTATTTCCATGCATGTCAAACGCTGCCAAAAAATATTATCAAATTATCATTCCGTAGCGCGAGTTTCATTGTTGATGACGTCAGGAGCATTACTCGATCATTCGCTATTATATATATATATATATATATATATATATATATATATATATATATATATATTAACATTTATAGTAACAAGTAACATTTATAGTATATATAGTAACATTTTGTGTTTATGGCTTCCAATCGTTCAAGATATTTTGAATTTTGTAATAGCTATTAAAATTTTGCGTATTTCATCATTTCTGCTGACCTGACAACTTACCAGAAGCCTCATTCTTGGATGTCAAGGCAAATAGATGGGAAGAGGAGGAGGAGGGAGGAGGGGATACTTCCGTGTTTTCGCAGCAGTGGTCGAGCACTTTCTCCAGAAGCAACTAGTTGGAATATCCGTCGGCTTTTCGAAGCGAGATCGATACAACACTCACTTAGTAGCGGCATTCCTCCATTAGTGTTCCTCCAAATTAATTAACGCAAGAATACATCTTATCTTACAAAGGATAATTCTTCTTCGCTTTCTTTTCTGCATTTTTTTTCACGGTACCATCGTTATTGATACAAAAAGCGTTAACACATTAAATTTTATCTATCTTGTGTAATAGGGATTAGGAGAAATCAAAAGAGAGAGATTAGGTGGACGGTATTTTTTTTAAATATGTGTAGAACAATTTAGCGTAAATCGTTTTTAAGGATAATAATATTTCAATTTATATAAAGTGTAATAAATTTCGATAACAATTCTATTGCTCTGCTAAGGCGTTTTAGCATAATCTATAACTGGAAAATTTGTTTCAATCACCCTGTAATTTATATTGAAATATAAAAATGATTTGTTTCAAAGTGCAATAGAGAATTCAGATAACTTTCTTTAATTTCATTTCGCAACTGTATTACTTCATTCATTCATAACTCATCGTGTGCTTGAAGGTCTGATTTCCATTTGAGCTGTTTTTTTTTTTTTTAATTTCATGACTTTATCAACAATAATATACTTAGAAATTGAAATGCTTTAGTTTTTTACAATGACAAAAGCACTCAAAAAAATTGATCTCATTGCCTCGAAATCTAGTGAAATAATTTCTTTACAGCAAATAGCTAAATTACTTTTCTAGTAAACCTTTGTTGAAAACTTGCAAAACAGCTATCAATTGAAAACGTTCAATCTTGTCATCGCCAAGGTGACGCCAGAGTCTCTTGTTGATATAGTGATAAATAATGAAAACGGTGTATCACCAGAAATATAAATATACATTAATGCTATATTATATGCATACTTTTTTCTCTTAAGTGTGTATGTTATTTCTAGGTCTGTAAATAAGTTATTTTTTTGTTCAATTTTATTTTCACCTTAAGTATGTCTGTGAATGTAACTTGGATAAATTTAAATAATACGATAACTTTCTTTACTGAAGATCTGCGAAGCGACTCATATGAAATCTGCGATGTTTCCAAAAATTTTTAAACACTTTTTACAAAGTAAAATGTTTTTCGGACGTAAAATTGTAAAACAAAACATTTGAAAACAAAAATAGGTTTGATGATTTTTTGAATATTTTAAGGGGAAGTGCTCCCTCTCACGAGTCTCCCAACTTGTTACAAATGTTCATGCTTTTGAACTTTTCTCCTCTCTAGCCCTTCAGAAGGAAGTTGGTGGTTAATATAATGCTCTGTTCCCTTCGAAGTAAAAATAACGACTCTGAAACTGCCGAAAGCTGAAAAAAGTTGGTGATAGAGGTAAGTGGTAGCCATATTTGGTTTCAGTGGGTCAGTTTACATAAGAATTAACAAGAATGGTGTGAAAAGCAGATTAAAGGTTTTATTTTGCTGCACAGTGTTATTATTACTTAAGTTTAAGTGACATTGCATTTCGCTGCTAGATACAATGTATGAGAGTAGAGATAAATACTTCTATTACACAAAATGAATTCGTTAAAAATGTAAAGTTTAAAAATGAAGTTATCTCAAATTCCTTTTTTTCCCTTTTGGCGAAAGATAGATTAATAAATGAAAAAAAAAAAAAAAAAGATGCAATTTTGATATTCTGTTGATTATTATGTTCTGTATTGCGACCATACTTTCCTAAGCTTGGGATTTTTGTTGTCTGAGATAATGAGTGTCGCTTTAGTTAAGATACATAGCAGATTTGATGGTTGTCATTCGTCAATTAAAAACATTGTAAACTCTCTTAAATTTTTATTGTTTGACTTCTGATTGATTTTAGTGAAACTATAGGAGCGGTTCTAAGCATGATGTTCTCTATACCCCATTAAAGGTCTACTGTAAATGACCGTAATGATCATGAAAAAAGGAATAAAACAGAAAAAATTACAAATTTCTTGAAAAATAAGTTCCAACTATCGGATCTCGGAAAAATCTTTCAAAATACAGCTCATTTCCAACATAAGTCGTTGGAATGTTAGGACTGTAAGCATTTTTTTTTAGTATCAAAACAAGTTCAATCCATGAATCCTCAAAAGCTATTTTTTTTTTTTCATAATGATACTTCTTTGCTTCTTTGTACATAGGGAAGACCGGGGATGGTTGGCGAACTTTTTAAACTTTATTTTTTTAAAGGTTGTAAATAAAATAAAACATTTTTCTTTTATTGCTTAGATAATCTGTATGGTATCAGCCATAAAGTCGTATTTTTGTTTTGACAGTACTATGCTTTGTCTATTTTTTACATAATTTTTTGTGAACCTTCGCAGAGTTCGCACACTTGCTCCATCACGGGGTAAGCTGGCGAGCCGTATGGGGTAAGTTAGCGAATTGAGAAAAACTCATAATAGACACAGAAAATTTCACATAAAGCCTAGATGATGTTTTAAATAAGCAAGTAAAACTTACCAATCAATGAAAAAAAGCGAAATTAGTATTGTAATTGCTTTAAAATTAGGTATGTTACACCATATAAAAGATTAAACTGATTTTAGAAATAAATGCTGAAAAATGCAAACATTATTTGAAATGAATTAATTTATTTGTCTCCGTTCTTCTTTTTTATGTTTCTTTTGGGTTTACATTCCTTTTTTCTTGGATTTTGTGAACTCCTTGTCACTTTTTCCTTTTTCTGCTCTGTATTATTGTGCAGTTCGTTTGCAATTATTACATTCTGGAGTTCATTTTGTTTATTTAAACTTTTATTAATGAATGCCTTGGTTATTTATATCATTTATAATACAATATGTACAACGTTTTTACAATTACCAATCATCACCAAGCCCAGAGCCTGGCTATCAGACCACCGGTCTCTTTCCACTTCCAGCGTAGAATGTCTTATCTTTTTCCCACGGATAGCCGGTTCTTTGGCATTTCCGGCCTGACCATGTGTGGGACACCTGTCCCATCTGCAGTTAATTAAAGCACGTGCTGCCCTGGTCAGCCACGGGCTGACATCCTCCCTCCGGTTTGAAATGCCATGAAGCATTGCATTGCAAACCCATAAAGTTCACATTTCCAGGTATTTTCAAACACCACATGGTAGCCTTTCCATTCCCAGCAAATGTACATATATCAACCAAGAGCTCTGAGAATAGAAATTAATTTTTGATGTGTATTTTGGTTTGTGTACCCACATACGAAAATATACCTCATACCAACATCTTTTGACACATAAATATACATTTACTTTATCAACCAAATTAAACAATTAATTCATTCCACATTTAAAATTTCAAACCATGATTCAAATAACTTTAAATTTCTGAGTATTAGCAACAAATACAAATTTCCAATCAAATCATAACACATTTTTTTTTTCATATACATAATATCTTACATATAAACATAATTAATCATACACATAAAGTTCAGAAATTCCTTATGCCTTTCCCTCATCTTCATACAACCGAGATAATGCATTAGCAGCCCATTCTTCTTGCCTTCTTTGTGTTTTATTCGAACATCAAAGCGGGTTAAAGCCCATCTCTGCAATCTCGCGTTTTTCGGGATTCCCTCCATCAAGAATTTTAAAGGGTTATGATCGCTGTAGAGGGTTATTTCCTTCCCGAATGTCCACTCTTCGAACTTCCCCAGAGCCCAAATGACCGCATAGGCCTCCCTTTCGATATTACTCCATTTTGCCTGAGATGGTGTTAATTTCTGGCTAATGAAGGTGATTGGCCTTTCCTTTCCCTCTTTATCTCTTTGCACCAGACACGCACCAATCCCTACCAATGAGGCATCTGTATGGATTTCAAATGGTTGAGACATGTATGGTGTGCTCAGTATGACTTTCCTGCAAAGGAATTCTTTTAATGTATCGAACGCTTTTTCGGCATTCCTGTCTAATGTTATCTCATTTGTGATGCCTTTTCTTGTGAAATCAGTGAGGGGTTTCGCAATCTCTGCGTATTTAGGAACATATTCTCTGTAGTAGTTGAACAGACCTAAGACCGAACGAAGAGCTCTCTTCGTCTTAGGTATCTTAATTTTCCTTATTACCATCAATTTTTCTGGGTCAGGACAATGTTCTCCTGATCCCACTATGTGCCCTAAATACTTTACTTTCGGTTTTGCGAAGGTACATTTCTTTAAATTCGCCGATAGCCTTAACTCCTTTAAGGTTTTAAGTACCGCCTTTATGTGCTCCAGATGACTCCCCCAATCATTCGAAAAAATGACAATGTCATCAATAAAACTTTCTGCATATTCACTATGCGGTCTCAACGCTATGTTCATGGCTTTCTGGAACGTAGCTGCTGATCCCGATAATCCGAACGGCATCACTTTCCATTGGTATTGCCCCTTAGGTGACACAAAACTTGTCAACTCCCTACAATCCTCTTGTAGTGGGATCTCCCAATATCCTTTTAACAGATCCAACGTAGTTAAAAATTTTGCTGCCCCTGCTCTAAAGCTTAAATTTTCTGAATTTTGCATTGGAAATGGTACTACCTGTGTATCAGCATTCAACGCTCGATAATCACAACATAAACGAATCGTGCCATCCTTTTTCGCAACACACACAATTGGATATGCAATTTCCCCTGATGACGGTTCAATTAAATCTTTTTCTAATAACTCCGCTATTTGTTTTTCCACTTTAGCTTTCAAAGACTATGGTACTTTATATATATAAGGCTGCTTTTTTTTGTGCCCCCGGCTTCAACTTAATGGAGTGGGCTCCCACGTTTGCCCTTTTGATTTGCCCATCAAAAACCTCCTTATATTCCCATATAATTTTTTTCACTTCTTCCTCCCGTTCGGCGGACAGATTTTGATCCCTTAAGATGTCTTTTATTTCATCATATTGAACCTTTTCTTCCCCTTCTATCGGGAGATGCAGCACTTCCCCGAATTCTTCATCTACCTCATAAATTACCCCTATTGTATTTATTGGTTGAACATATTTTCGCAACTTGTTTTGGTGTAAATGTCGCACTGACCCCCCTGGTAACTTTACCAAGTATGAATGTTGTGATTTCTTTTCTACTATCTCCCCTGGTCCTTGCCATTTTGAACAGATTTTATTTGTAGAGTCCGGGATTAATACAATCACCTCATCCCCCACCTGAAATTGTCTCTATCGTGACCTCAGATTATGATGGTGTGTATACTTCTTTTGTTGTACTTCCGCTTGTTCGCTAGCGAATTCTTTTGCTTTCTCTAATTTCTCCCTTAGTGTAAATAGATACTCCCCGACTGATCGGCCTACTCCTTCAGGCAAGATTATATCTCCCTCCCAACTAGCTTTTAAAATTGCCAGTGGTCCTATGGGAAGATGCTCATATACTAACATAAACGGAGGAACTCCAGTCGTAGAATTGGGAACCTCCCGATACGCCCATAACAAAAATGGCAACTGTTTGTCCCAGGACCTCCCATGACTTTTGATTGCATGGTGCAGCATATTTTTCATTGTCGCCACAAATCTCTCTACCAAACCATTGGACTGGGGGTACCCTGGGCAAGAAAACTTTGGGGTTACTCCTAGTTTCTTCGATAATTCCTGAGTTAATTTAGCCTTGAAATTCGATGCATTATCCATTGCAATCATTCGTGGTATCCCGGTTCTCATAAATATGTCTATTATAAATGCCTCACATGTCGGCTTCGCATGTAAGGATTTTAGAGGTATTGCCTCTGGCCATCTACTGTGTTGATCCATGACACAATACATATCGATGCCCCCTAGAGGATTTTGGTTCTATTGGTCCAAATATATCAGCGTTTAGGACTTGAAACGGTAACCCAGGGCGTACCACTGCTTCAATTGGAGCCCGGTCATTTACTCGTACTTTACGCCGTAACTGACAATTGTCACAACTTTCACAAAACGCATTAACTTCTTTCGTTAATCCTTCCCACCAAAAAGACAGTTGTATCCTATCGCGGGTTTTCTTTGTCCCTAGATGACCTCAAAGTTTCATGTGCCAATTTTAAAATCTCTCTCCTTTTATTGAAAGGAACTACTAATTGTCTAATTTCTTGTCCGGCTACCATCCCCTTGTGATATAAAAGTCCCGATTCTACCAAATATCCATTCTTTGCCTGTTCCGCATCTTTGAAAGCATTGATAAGAGTCTGACATTCCGCTTGCTCCTTTCGAAAATTCTCCGATTGGGAAAACTGTCTTGAATCTAACACCCCTGCTGTTTCTCCTTTTTCCCATTCCAAGTTTCCCAGAGGTGTAACGCTCGGGCTTTCTTCCCCGTTATCTCCAAACCCTTTGGTTTCTTCTTTCCTCCCCCCTTCTGACTCGCTGCCGCTTTCTTCGCTTTCCCCCGCTGTTACCTCACGTAGCTCACGGACCATGGCTACTTGCTCTGCTTCTCCACAATATTTTTCCCATTGTTCATTCACTAGTCCCATGCTATGCCCGAACCTCGGGCGTAATTAACGCAATAAACACTAATTTCTGCACCAGTATCTACAAGGGCTCTACATTTATGTCCATCAATAGCAATATCAACTATTGGTCTATCCTTCTCCAATTTACCCTCCTCGATATCTCTGAGCACCAACTCTGAATTATTTATAGGAATACATATCTTATTAATTCCCCTCTCTTCTGGCATTTTGTGTTGGGTTTTACTTGACGCTTTCAACTTCGGGCAAGCCCGTTTAAAATGTCCTACTTCTTGACACTCATAGCATTGCATTGTATTTTGATCTTTTCTTGTATTTTGTCGTTCAAATCGGTTATTACTTCTACTTTCCCTTCCGCCCTCCTTATATTGATCATAGCGAGCGTTCATACGGGTCTGCTGATGGTTTTCTTTATTTCTTTCCATCAGCTCTTTCTCTACCCATTTATTTACCTTTTGATCCCCATATTCGGGCATAGCAGAAATAAAATTATCGATTTCATTAGACAACTTCTCCAACGGTAACCAGCTTTCTGTTTCCTTTAAGTATATATGTGATTTTATTTGCGGTCCTAAATTATCTTTAATTTTATCCGCTATCAACAGTTGTTTTAGTTCTTCCAAAGTGGTAATTTCCCTAGCCTTTAAATATAAATTTAATGCTGTACTTAGACGTTATGAAAATTGAGTATATGATTCTTTCTTTACTTTCACACAATTTTCCCAGTTCTTTTTGTGTTGTAAGGGGGTGATTTGATATCTCTTCAAAATTATCTCTTTGATTTTATGATTCTCAGATTCTCCTCACTTATCCATGTACTCATTCTTATATCGTCATTTAACTTATATACTAATAACTTTCCCCATTGCCCTTCTGGAATCTCATATATTCTAAACGTTCTTTCTACATTTTGAAAATAGAAAGGCCAATCTTCTACTCTCTTCGGTGGTTCTAACGCGTTCCTCATCTTATTCAAATAACTCGTGAACTCATCTGCAACTTGTTCCCTACCTCCCGAAATTTCCTGAGCAGGATTTTTAATTTTTAGTTCTAACATTCTATACTCATGTTCTCTTTGTTTTTCCTCTTTTTCTCTTTGTTTTTCCTCTCTTTCCCTTTCCAACCTCTCTTCCACTATCGTCTCTAGCATATTTTTAATTAATTCTTCCTCGTAGTCTGTGGAATCTATAATTAATTTCCTCAACTGTAGTAAGGTGAGATTTGGAGTTACAACTTCCCCTAACTCTTCTGCTAATGCAATCAAATCTGCTTTCTTCTGTTTTGCTAAAAAGGCCATTGCGAGATTTTACTACAATATCAAAATCCCTTACCCTGGCAATTTTTAGCTTATCCCTTGAAGCTTTGAAATTTAAATCTCATTCGAAATTTTAACTCCTCACTAACATAACTCATTCACATACAAATGCAATGATAAAAATAACAATTTCCTGTTATAAACCATAGAGAGATATCACTACTCCATATATATCCTTTCCAACCGATAGTGATTCGATTACCGTATTTATACAACAATACAAATACAACTCATACTTCACTCATACTACAGTATTCCTAGAGCAATAGTCATATTTTATCTAAATTACATTATTCACCACTTTGCAATTCAATTCTGTATTTTTCCAACCATGAAATTAATAACCAGTAATTTACTTAGATTTCCGTATTCCAACAACTTCATCTAAATAATATTACTCAAAACTTGCGATTCCATTACTATATTTTTATACCAATAAAAATATATTTTCATGGCAATTACTACTTTTATAGTATTTCTACATCAATCCTTATTTGCATTTAAATACCTCTTAAATTATTCATTTCCTGCTACTCATACAACATTATCATTATATAAATAACTTAATTCACTCATTAAATATGCACTTAATTATTTTCACGAGTATTTCTCCCTGTACCCTCTTACCAATAACAACAACTCAGAGCTCTTAGAACAGTATGCTTGGGAATAGAAAGCTTACCGTTTCTGATGTTTTTCTTCCGGCAAAGCACATCAGCATCCACGATATCGTTCACTTCCTTTCCAATCACAGGGCTTGATAACTTTTCTTGCACGTCTAGCTCCAATGTTGCTATCACTTGGCTATACACCTCCTGGCTCCATTAAAAGTTCGCTGAAGATTCCGTTGAATCATAATTCTGGTTCACAGGACTCCGCTTATTCAGCTAATCCCCACAGGATCATATAGAAACGTCCTTTTCGGTTGATCCGCAGCGGCTTCCTTTTTAAACATATCCTACCGACTGCGCCATTGTGAACTCCTTGTCACTTTTTCCTTTTTCTGCGCTGTATTATTGTGCAGTTCGTTTGCAATTATTACATTCTGGAGTTCATTTTGTTTATTTAAACTTTTATTAATGAATGCCTTGGTTATTTATATCATTTATAATACAATATGTACAACGTTTTTACAATTACCAATCATCACCAAGCCCAGAGCCTGGCTATCAGACCACCGGTCTCTTTCCACTTCCAGCGTAGAATGTCTTATCTTTTTCCCACGGATAGCCGGTTCTTTGGCATTTCCGGCCTGACCATGTGTGGGACACCTGTCCCATCTGCAGTTAATTAAAGCCCTGGTCAGCCACGGGCTGACAGATTCATATATTTGTTGTATGTTTTGGGGACTTTTTGTGATAATTTGCGTTTTACTGCTAAGATTTTTTCTTCTTGAAGAACATTTTTCACTGGAGTATTAAAGAGTATTGCTGTAGACCTCTTCCGTTTCCATTCTTTTTTTATCTGACCCTCTCCAGCTTTACGATAAGGTCGTATATAGTCTGGAGTAATGCTCAGAGACGTATGTGGGTTTGGCTGATACATAGCTCTATCTTCAGTAAAAAAAATTTTGAAGAAAAAATAAAAATAGAACCGACTTCAAATTTGCTCTAAAAAGTGAAAAATAATTTTATTCTTTAAACACCATCCATAATGCTTTTAAACATAATTTTTGAAGTTGGCGCAAAAACAAAACGTAAAATCCAGTGTAACCATGCTTCGTTCATATTTTTTATCAGAAAAATATCCAAAGTTACGAACGAAACATTTATATCGTTATTCAAGTATGTTGTCATCAATGCATACTTTTTTGATAGTGAAGAAACTGGGCCTGGTTAAATTTATAGTTGTAGTTGAGTTATAGCTGTGTATGATTTTATCTATCGTTTTTGCGCCAACTTCAAAAATTATGTTTAAAAGCATTATCGATGGTGTTTAAAGAATAAAATTATTTTTCACTTTTTAGAGCAAATTTGAAGTCGGTTCTATTTTTTTTTTTTTTTTCAAAATTTTTTTATTTCATTCTTTTTAGTGTAAATGTGGGTATTTCAGAAATAGTAAGAAGTTACCATCGCGAAACTTCACCTTATTTTTTTCATAAAAATGCTCCATACTAAAAAAAAAACTATAAACACGCGTTAAACTTTCAGCGATTGGCACTAAAATCTTATCTTTGTTCCTCTTTGGAATTAATGTGTAGTTAATTTAATTATAACCATTTAAGTATTACGTTTTTCCTAACTAATTTACATTTCACAGCATTTAAGTTGCTCATGATGCAATTCTGTATTTTCTTACTTAGCTCCCATCGTTTGTTATTGGCATAGATGATAACGAAAAAAATACTACTGTAGTTGAGGCAAACCGAATGGCAGCATTGTGAAGGCTAAGCAGATCCTAATCGCTGCATCACCTCGCTTCCAGGTTAGGTTTACCCCCACTATGGATCAATAGCACTGAAGAAGGGAAGATTTCGATATTTCACGTATTGTTACTATAAATCAGCAAGGTTACCAACATAAAATTATTTACGCCAAAAATGAGACGACAGCGCCAGATTCCCGATTATTATCGAAATATCCCCCTGAAGAAACTTGATGTTTGCTTCAGAGAAGCCTTCATTCAAAATTATCATTACAATTACTATTAATGTTACTGTCGTATGGCATCAAACTTTCATAACAATGGGTTTTAAATTTAATCATTTAATAGGGAAATTGCATGAAATTTATGGTTTTTTGCCCATAACTTTTTTTTCTAAAGGACAAATGTGGTCAAACAAAGTAATGGGACCTAAATTGAGCCATCCCCTATCCATTAAAAAAAGAATCATCAAAATCGGTTCACTAGGTGAGACGCTGTGAGTGGACAAAAAAAAAAAAAAAAAAAAAAACATACATATGGTATGAACTGATAACCTCCTCCTTTTTGAAGTCGGTTAAAAAAAACTCTAAATCTGAATTATTCAATGAAGTAGTAACTGAATCTGCTCTGAAAAAGGTACATCCAGTTTTATTTATTTTTTTTCAACATAGTTGATGCTGAGACAAACAGATTCACTCATAAATCAAGGAGATGTGGAGTCTGACCGATCAGTGATAACTTGGCATGAAGTCAGTCCTGAAAAATGTTTAAATTGCAGGGAAGCACACCAGTTCTTTTGAAACGATTCATAATATTTATGGGGCTTTCTTCTTGTGGAAAAGCAGCTGTTACCACCGCTACCGTTGGTGCGTCGTAAATCGTCATTGGCTTTCCTGGATTATTCACCATCCAAGAATCACAGGCTGAATTAACACAATTTTTCAATGAGCCATGTAGACTCTTATCAAGCAGAAACTTATGGCTATAATGCGACGGGAAAGAGACTAGTGTTATTATTGTTTTTAGTAGTGTAGTAGTTTCCTTACAAAAATCAAGCCCTTCTATTGACGTGGGAGTCGTAAATGTCCCGTAAGAGAATCAGGGGTTTTTCTTTGAACATCTAGTGCTTTTAGCAAAATACTTTAAGAAATCTGGAAACATTTCAGCTGTCATCTATCCACTAGAGAATGCACCATACATGCAAAATTACATCTGTTGGGGTTTTCCCGTCGTTGGTTTTTCTTTTGTAATTTCTCATTTCCTGAAAACACGTATGTTGGCTATTGTATAGGCGTGTATATAAGAAATAATAAGCTCAAGAATAGTGTAACTCATGCAATTATTTCATTAAATTGAGATTTTTCAGAATTTAAATTTCAATTGTTTAAGGTTTTGACTCTAAAAGCTTTTCTTGGGGCAAGTATGCGAATTTGCACACTTACCCCGAAAAAAGTTCGCCTACTAGCCCCAAGTCGCCGTACTAAAATCAGCTACACTGATTTTAAAATCGGTTCATTAAGTAATCCGAATAAGACGTCATTTGTTGTGTAGAAGCATGGGCTATTCAATATTAATCAGTTTTGGTAAATTACTCTACTATTATATGTTTTATAAGAAAATAACTAAGGATGAGAAAAATTACTTAACGCTGCGAAAAAACAACTTTCGCTCGTGCAACGCGTTTGGTTTGGCAGATTTCACTGAAAATGCACTGAAAGTAGCGAGGCATCTACGTGGTTACGTGACAGCTCATTCAGAGCTGTCAAGCCGAAAACAAGAAAATTATTTAACATTCGCACACTTACCCTTTCGCATACTAGCCCCGGTCTCTCCTACTTTCATGCCACGAAACGGCATGAAAGTAACGGCATGAAAATTTGAATTTAATAAATTCAAATTTTTCAATGGACAGGCTAGCCTACTACATAAAATAGAAATATCATACGACTTAAAGTGGAATTTAAATGGAATTTTTCGTAAGCAAATTTCCTTCAACTCTAGTTCAATCAGCATCATTTTTATAAGTAAATAATTCTACAATACTGCTAAATTAAAAAAGAAAACAAAAAGGAAGTCCCACACCGAAAGTCACACACAAAAAAAAAAGAAACCTCGAAATACTTTTTCTCTCCTGTAATTTTTTTTGAAAAATTGAATTGAGCTGATTTTAATACTTAAAGCCGAATTTGAAATTACATACTGAAAAAGAAGTTGTTCTTTCTTTTATTTATTATTATTATTATTATTATCATTATTATTATTACTATTATTATTATTATTATTATTGTTATTGTTATTATTATTATTGATATTATTATTATTATTATTATTATTGTCAAATTCAAAAGGAAGTCGTAGATTATAGATACAAGTTTAACTTAATTTTCTCATCATTATATTGCAAGGCTTTGCTTTTTGAAACTCCTGGAGTGAATTTTGTTTCTGCTCGAGGCTCAAGGAACTGTTGCAAATAAAAACTATTCCACTTGCACATGTGTTTTTGTAATGACTACATAGATATTTTATAGCTTTGAGTTACACACTCAACTGTCTACTTTTCAGATAAATCCCCATTGTGAGCAAGTGCACGGTTGATGAGAATTTAAAATTTCCAAACTTATTTCCAACCCCTAGATAATCCTCCGCGAATGCAATTTTTGCTTCAAACTTCATGCGCGTCTCAGTGCATACAGCATTTTTATATAAATCCCAGCTTTACTTCCGTACTTTCCATAATGCTTGATCAATAATCTGCTTAAATAATAAAACTACGGCGTCAATAGGTTTACAAATCATAGCCGATGACAAAGAAGTGTATCCTCTTTCGCTCTTTTTCCTCTTTATCACTCAATTATTTAGGCCTTAAATAAAATAATTGAGTCGCAAATATTTAATTAGAAGCTTAAGCAAGCAAACTCTGGGGAACCCGTGGGCCGCTTCGCCCTCCCTCCCAATTACGACAACATTAAAATCGCCCCTCGCCTAATAACTCCCCGTTCGCTGCGGATGGAGCGATAGCGCCCATCCGCAGCGAACAGAGAGAGGGTGTGTAGCCCTCTCTCTGTCTCTCTCTCTCTTGTAGCTAAAAGCTTTGGGCGTTGGCCTTCCTTCTTAACTGCAGGCAAGGACTCAAATGAATGCTTTCGATGATAACGCTTGTTTCACGGGTAACCATTAAAGGTTAGTACCGCTGCTAAACGTCCGATTACTGCAGCCCCCGCTGTCATCCGTCGATGAATTTACTGGACCTTCAATTATTCAAATCTCGTGTAACGCCTAAAAGAGTCGTGAATCTTTGATGAGCTAGGCAAGGAATGGCGCAAAGCTTCCTATTTAAGAGTCAAGCGGTAACATGGAAGTCAAGGGCGAGCCGCTTTTTAGAGTCTGGGAGCCTCCTCAATTACGTTAATTTCTATGAGGATTTTTATCAACAGCTGGCGCATCAATCCCCCCTCTGTATCCCGGATAATCAACTAATATGAGGAAAAACTAATCATTTCCGATGACTCTCGCACTTCATTCAAAGACTGCTAATGGTTCTTTGAAGGAGAAATTGACATGAGGCTGAAAAATTATGGGCTCGGAAGACAACGGGCCATTTGCTTCAACATTTATGTTGATAAAGAACCGTAATAAAACATTCACAACAACAAATTGCATCCTAAATTCATTCACTTTATACACTGGGTGTTGTGAGTTAAGTGCTGTGAAAAAGCTACACATCATCTCAAAAGCAAAACTTTGAATTAGTTCGGAATCTTTTCTGCTTCAGTGTATGCAACTCGAACTGTCACCTAATAATGCGGAAGGTATTTTTCCTAAGGCGGGTGGAGAAATTATGTCACTAGACAGTTTATTTTAACCTCTATGCATCCTGGATAATCAAAAGATATGTAGAAAAACAAGTCATTTCCGATCCCTCTCGCACCTTCATTCAATGGATGCTAATGGTTCTTTGAAGGGAAAATTGACATGAGGCTGAAAAATTATGGATTGGAAGACAGCAGGCGTAATGCTTTTATGCTGGTAAATATCTAATAAAATATTCACAACAAACTGAGTCCTAAATTTGTTCACTTTACGCTGAGTGCTGTGAGTTAAATGCTGTCAAAAATTTACTTAGGTTACATATTATCTCAGAAACAGAGCTTTGAACTCAGGTTCTTTTTTCCCTCAGTGTTGGCTACTCCAACTGTCATCCAATAATGCTGTTGTGTGTGTGTGTGTGTTTTTTTTAAAGAGGGCTGAGAAATTATGACACTAGGCCTGGGGTTCCCAACCTGTGGGTCGAGATCCCCAAGCGGGTCGCGAATTATCTCTCAGGGAGTCGTGATATTATCCCTGTCATATCATTACATAGTTGAAAAATTGAAATACATAGGGGAGAATAGCATCATTTTAGAGTAACATCAAAATTTCAGTGCGATTGAGAATCCAAGAGAAGGACAATGGAGCTACAGTGACACCCCCTTCCTCGCATGCCAGAGTACCTGATCCCCTAACGTCGTCTAACGTTATCTTAAGCTTTGGTTTAAGGACTTCAATCTCTACAAATTTTAGCGAAAAGACTCATGAATTCACTCTCTAACATTATCCAAAATCGTCTACCAGTTCGCTTTTTGGAACTTCAATTTCAAATATTTTCTTTGAGAAAATCTCTAAACCCCTGTAGTTGCGTTTTTAAGACTTAATTTTTGGAATATTCCCGGGGAAGAGTCTTAAACCACATCCCGTCCCTTAACTTTATCAAAAATAGCCAAGTAATGGACTTTTTGGATTTTAATTTCGAAAAAAAGCCATTGGAGTGATTGATGTCCCCTTTCACTTTTAAAAGGTCATCTAAAATTTCTTTTTTACGGCTTAAATTTGAAAAAAAAAAAATACTCCAGATGAGAGTCGCCGAACGTATCTACTTCTCATAAAGGATAACATACTGAAATGTTTTTTTTTTTTTTTTTTTTTTTTGGACTTAAATTTCGAAATATTTCCTTGCAGGGCCGTGTCTAAGGAAGGAAAGGGTTGTTGGGCTTAAATCCCTTCCTTTGAAAAAAAATGAATTAAATGATTTTATCAAATGTATTTTAAGCTTTAACTAATTTTAGAGTTTAATACTAATACAGTGTTACACTCTTTAATACGTTCCCCATCTTAAACATTTTCCTAAATTGTTGGATTCCCAAGCACCTTCTCTGTAAAATGTTTTGAAAATTTAAAGATGAAGGGATGGCTGAAAAATACGGTGATGTTAAGCATGCAGAAGGACATTAATTAAAGGAAGTGTTAGACAGCAGTGTACTCAAAAGAAGAAAAAAAAATCAGAAGGACAGGGGATATGGTTACTTTGGTTACTATTAGTTTTTTTTTTCTAGTGTCAAAAAAGGAAAATTTTCCTTCTTTTGGGAAAGAATATATTCTTAAATCCCTTCCCTTGGATACACCTTTGGTGTTGGCTGAATTTGCTGTTTCACATATCAGAAGAATGTTTCTTTGCACAAAAAAGCAATTTGTTAGGTATAAAATTTCTATTTTCAGTTAAGTTCCTGTCTAATATTGTTTGATTTGAAACAAAAACCTAGCATTAGGTGCCATGAAAGGAATATGTGTGTATGTGTCCCCCCCCCCACTTTTTACAAAATGCTGAACTGTACAAAGAGAAAAAAAAACTTTAAAAATACACAAAATTAAAAAAAAAAAAGAGCTGATGTGTGCATCACATGACTTCTTTTTACGCCAATTTAATGATAGTAGCACTTGGAGTAAGCAAGGAGACACTAAATATTTTCACTCCTAGTTTCTTGCGAACCGAAGCAAAAAAAAAACGTTTTACATAGATTTATTTTCCCATTATTGGCAATTTAAATATGATTCAGCGGTTAACTATTTAAATATCACCTACATAAGCCAAATTAAAACCAAATTTAAAAATTAAAAAAAAAAAAAAAAAAAACAAATCGCCAAATTTTTCGCCAAGTTGGCGACAAAACTTGGCGGCAAAAAGCTTTGTTATAAAGGGTGTCCCAAAATTAACGCAAGATTTGAATTTGCCACCATTTTTTCCATAAATTGTTGGCAGCCATGAAAAAAGAACAATTTGACAGTTGAGAGTTTAGGGTTAGTAAAAATGGGGTGTTATTGTACCATACAGCTAGAGAGAGTGAAACATTTCAATTACTGCATAAGGCATTTCCTCATCGCGTACTCTCTCATTTCGGTGATCAGAATTGGCATCCTAGATCGTGTGATTTAACATTTTTAAATTTCTTCTTATGGGGTTATTTGAATTCAAAGGTCTATATCAACAAGCCCACAACCACCCGTGCATTACCGTGTTGCGATACCGAGCGCCAACAACAGTAACTGCTTGACCAGCCTCAACTTTCATTATTTTTGAAACAATTGTTCAATAATGAAAGCGCGTTATTGTATCGTATAACGCTCCATTTTTGATTACCCTAAACTCTCAGCTGTCAAATTGTTCTTTTTTCAGGGTTGCGAACCATTTATTGCAAAAATGGCGGCAAATTCAAATCTTGCGTTAATTTTGGGACACCCTTTATATAGCCAAGAGTTTGCCAAATTATGACACCACTTGAGTTAGCATTGAAATTAACAATAATTTCCCCCAAAAAAGGTGTAAAGGACCGCCTTAGGAACATCCGAATGCAACTAAAAGGGAAGATGCATAACTAGACCCCACTAGGAATCTACGTACCTAATTTCAACTGTCTAGGACATACCGTTTTAGAGTTATGCGAGATGCATACGCCCATACACTGTAAAAAAAAATCTGTAAAATTTACGGAAAAAAACTGTCAGCCAGGACGCCAGTTTTCTTCCGTTTATTTTACAGAAATCTTCCGTATTTTTATTATTTATTCAAGCTGATTTATTATTTTATGAAGATTAAAAAATGAAACTATACTTTTATAAATACATTTCAATATTTACTATACTACTACGAAATACATGTATACAAAGGTAAATTTCCGAATATGCCTCTGTAACAGATGACAAAAAAACATAATAATAAAATATTGATTAGGATGCAATGAAATGGAAGTTGCAAACGATTTAAGACTTACTCGCTTTAAATAAATATAAGATCAAAAAACTCGAGCACGAGAACCAAAATCCAAACAGGCGCGGGCGAAATTTCGAAGAAAAACAAAGTACTCGGTGAGGCGATGGTAACAGTTAATGCTTATAACCGGTTACAGATTCAAAAAAACAGAGAAATCCTGTATTTTATTACGAACAGTTTACGAACAGTACGCATATACACACATACATACGTACATACGGACGTCATGAGAAAATTCGTTGTAATTAACTTGGAGGTCGTCAAAATGTATATTTTTCGGGTGTCTGTACGTTCCTAGGCATATATCCACGTGTGGTCGGGTCGAAAAAAAAAGTCAACATTCATTCGGGGGTGAGCAAAATGGATGTTAAGACCGATTTTTGAGTGAATTTTTTTTTCGCGAATACAATACCTCCTTTTTTGTAAAAGGATGTAAAAAGTCTAGTTTATAGAATTAAAACTATTAAACACGCTTAGTTATTGTTATTTTATTTGTTTATTTTTTTGACAATGCCATTTATAAAGGAAAAAAAATGTTTCTTCTTCCTTCCTTTTTGAAATCCTGCACATGGGCCTGCTTGGGAGTGCTCGAAATCTTCTCAATCTTTTACATCATTAAAACTCGCCTAAAAATTTGTTTTTTGAACTTCAATTCCGAAAACATTCCGGGGGAGGGGAGGCATCGAGTATAAACCTTTTCCCTAATCTTCACAAATGTGGCTTATAATTGCATTTTTAGAATCTCAAATTCAAGAATTTTCCTGGGAAAGGTCGCTCGAACCCCTTCTTTTCCCTTAACTTCAACAAAGATAGTCTACAACGGAGCTTATTTAGAACATATCATTTTCTTTTTAAAAAAATTAGAGAGCATCTCCGATCTATCTCGCCCTTCCCCATCGTTATAAGTGGTCTAAATCTTCATTTCTAGCACTTCAGGAAATTTCGAAGACCGCCTTCGAGATTCAACCGTTCATAAAAGTTCCTGAACCTCTCTTCCTTCGAATATCACCAGATATCGTGTAAACTGCAATTTTAGAACTACGATTTCCGGGGGAGGACCGCCGCAAATGTTACACATACGACTGTAGATTCTTATTGTTTCACGCATAAATCTGGACTCTCGCTATATATAACTTAGAAAAAAAAATTAAGGGTCGTCCAAGAGCCCTCCTTGTATTTTTTTTTTTTTTTTTTTTTAACTCGTGACGGCTTTGTTAAACGAAAATGCCTTCATTCACGTCAATGAAAGTTGGAGAAAACCAAATCGTCACTGCTAGGACGCACGAAATTTGAAAGTACAGAAATAGATGTTTAACATTATCGAGATCATCTTTTTTTTTTTTTTTTTGCAGTTATTGTAGAAATTTAAAAAAAAACATTAAGCTTAAGTAAAATATATGAACCACCTTGAGGTATTATGTAAAATATGCGCAATGTCTGCGCAACACACAATCATAAACGCACACACACACACACATATATATATATATATATATATATATATATATATATATATATATATATATATATATATATATATATATATATATATATATATATATATATATATATATATATATATATATATATATATATATATATACTAGCTTACCCAGCCACGCGTTGTTGTGGCTGAAAATGGAAAAAATTTTTTACTCTTTATCTTAAGACGATCAAAATAATATTTTTGACAAATTTGGAAAAAGTTCAGTCGATTTTCAAATCACAGGGAATTGAGAATGGTCGAGTTTTGCCTAAGAAGGAACTTATTAAATTCAGTAAGTACACTGACTAAATTGTCTGTAGTAAAAGCATTACTCACCATACTTACGTTTAGTAAATTTAGTAAGTACTTACTTCCGAAAAACATGCAATATAACTTGAAAGTGGTAGGTAAAGTACCGGAATGTTGAAATTTAGCATTAACCAACATACACATTTTTGTATGTACATTTTATTCATGTAAGCTTTAACTATAGTTTTTGATCAATGACTACTCACAAAATATACCAAATAAATTGATAAGCTATAAAAATAGAATTTTATAAATAAGGTAGATAACACTGATCTCGAATTATTTTTTCGATTATTTTAAATTACTAAAATTGAATATTATCTTTGTACTAATTTGTTCACAATATATTTGTTAATCTGTCTTTTGCTAACACGAATAGAATTGACGGTTTGTCCTTTAAACTTTCCCGTCAAAGTTGTTGCTTCAATAATATTTCCGGTGATTCTTTTGATAACTATGCGTGTGCATTTGCAAAATTCGGATGGGTTGAAATTATGGAGAAGATTTATTGGTGAACCAATTTTCAACTGCAGATTGTGTGGTGTTTTATTCCTAGTATGTCCAGAGAATTTAAAATTCAGTTGGAACCTTTACGGATTCGTTCTCGTCAACAATTGCATCGATTGATTGAAATGACTTGAACTTACTGCGCAATAAATGTTGCATCTAAAAGTTAATTGTGTCTGCATCAGCGTTTCTTGCTGTCAAAATTGCGCAATTACAGAGGTAATTATGATTAAAAAAAAAAAAAACAAAAAATCCGGGAATACACTCTCAATTAGTTCACTTTTCGCCTCAATGGCAATGCAAAAGTTGTCTGGCTTTTTGTTGCAGTTTATTTTGATAAAGTACAATTTTACTGTTTCCAATACCCAGCAATTGCTTAGAAAATACTTTTACGAATAGGTCATTTTGCATTTGTACTTGCATGTTCATGGTCAATCGCATTATCTCGACATTACGCTATAAAAACGATTGTTTTAAACACGCGTTGATTTGATCGGAATAATTTTTAATGTTGCCGTGAGTCCCCAGACAGTATTTAGACAATGCCACCTAAAAGTTTATCGCTGCCTTTCAAATCTTGCACACTCCTATGATGTACTTCGAATGAATGCTTTTACTCATGCACCATCGTACACTTATTGCAAATTATAATTACTCTTTTGCAACGCTACAGCCATTCCGCGTTTTTTCTTTAATTTTACACATTGCGTTTGGTTTGTTATGAATATCTAGTAGGGAACCTTAAAGCTGAATGTACTGCTCGTCTACCATCTAAAAAATCTCAAGCAGCAATGTCTGACAATGCAATTGTCACTGCAATTTTCTGTCGCAACCGTATCTTTGCAAGAACTAATTATGTCTTAGAAAAAAAAGAAAGAAAAGTAATGTTTTCCGCTCAAATTTAGTAACCTTCCAGAAATTATCCTGAATCTTTTTGAAGAATTCAGTAGTATTCTTGGTTAAAGCCGGTTATGTGTCTAGCACCTTCAGGGAAGATTAACGTAGGTTTAATACAAAAGCTTGGTACCTTCCTGCTTTTCAAAGAATGCGTTCAAAGCATTAATGCAATCATTGCCAAAGCCAAGACAGACTCTCAAGTAAGTAGATCGAATGCAACTCGGCCGCAATTCTTCCAAGTCTTTGTGATCCATATATTTTTTCGCTCTCAATAGCCGCGTTCACAACGCACTTTTCGACCCGGTAAATCCCCGCTCTGACTCCACAAAAAACCGATTAAAATATTCCCTGTTTCCATGTAAAAAGCGGTTCTCCCAATTTACCGGAGAAAACGGTTTTTACCCAGCATCCTTAGCGGCTAATAGACGAACTTGTTTCGCTTAATGCAATCTGGGTAAATACACCGCTTTCACTCCAGAAGCTAGCAGGAGTAGAAAGATTCCTCATAAGCCATAAATAATCCGGATGCGCTGAAAAGCACGTTTTTCCCGGAGTTGAATGTGTCCATGAAAACGGCGCTAATAGAAGCATAGTTTGTCAAGTCGGGCCGTTATCGCAATGAAACCCATACACTTATTAAATACGTTCAGTTAATCTTGATACTGGTGGGAAAAATATTTTTCACATCGATGAGAAATTTGCATTTCTGCAATTTGTAGCAATTCAGGAAACGTTTCGACGAAGATAGTTGATTTTCTCAGGAAGTAAATAAAGACCTGTAAAATCGGGAAAGGTTCTGCGGAAATAATAAGTAACGTTTCGGGTTTTTTTTTTTAACATAGTGTTTTTAGCAGTAAGTCAAACGATGTTAGAATTGTATCGAATAATTCACTTACACCGCCATCTATTAGGAATTTTTAGAACTAAACAATTAATACACACTATTATTGTGTAAACAATATTTAATTTGGAATAAAAAATTATAAAAACTATCCTATCTCTTAAGTTGGACCCAGTTACACATAGGTATGAAATTTTATATAAATCGATTGAGTAGTTTAGGAGTTTACCCCGAACAAACATCGTGACACGAGATTTATATATATATATATATATATATATATATATATATATATATATATATATATATATATATATATATATATATATATATAAAGAAACACTATCTTATATTGTATTTATAATCTGGACAAGTCAACCAAAATGAACTTCACTACTCAGTTCAATAGGCGCCACAGGCTGCTCTATGATACTGGTAGACAACACATTTGATAGCAATAAGGATTGAACAAGAACGAAAAATTCTTTTAAAAGAAGGAAAAAATTAAAAAATCCCAAAATACCCTGGGGCCTCATCAGTGGGTACTCCCCAAAGGTAGGGGAAAACCATGAGATGTTTCGTGAGTGCTGCTGGCGAAATTTGCCTAAAAAAGCAGCACTAGTCCCCGACATCTCACAAAACAAGCAATTGGGTTACTGAAAGTCCAGAATATCAGCATGACATGAAATACAAACATTGAACCTTTTAAAAACGAAAAATACAAGTTTTATCTAAAGAAAATAGAACAATATTTAAGCTACAAGATTTATATAAAGAAAATAGAACAACATTTAAACCACAAGATTTAAATTTTGTTTCTCTTGTGGTTATATATATATATATATATATATATATATATATATATATATATATATATATATATATATATATATATATATATATATATATATATATATATATATATATATATATATATTCAGCCATTTGGATTACTAGTTCGTTTTTACTTATATTTTTCTCACTCGTTTTCACTTATACACTTCACTTATATTTTGAGATAGTTTTTCACCTAGTTTTGATATTTTTTTATGATAGATGCTAAGATATCTCTATGATAATTTTTAAATGAGTTTTGTGATTAATTTTTATAAACTTCAACGATTTCCTCAAATATTTATTTATTTCTGTGTAATCGTTACAATAATTACTTATCCTTGTATTTAAATATTTTGTGGTTTTGAGATTGTTCTTTAGTACTTAAATGAGTGCTATTTATGTTTTTTTGAGTGAAAAAAACCACATTGGTACGAATTTTTTTTAAAAATAAGTTTTTAACGTTCCACGAGTCAAAAGTTAAAAAAAATAAAAATATAAAACAATCACCTGTCTGCAGGGGCGGCAAATAGGGGGGTCAAGAGGGGGCGGTTGCACCCCCAAATTTTTCACTAAGAATAATAAAAAAAAGGGTAAATTCAATTTAGATAACTTAGAAAATCATTTGCCTGCAATTTCAGAACAGAAAAAACTGATTGAGAATAATGGTTTGCCTTAACTAAAGAAGTAATCTTTTCATATGGATTAAATATTTAAAAATTGTGTAATCTATGTTATGATGGTGCATCTTGTATGAGATGTCCGGACAGTGTTGAGACTGCTCAATTTTGACACGTAAACTCCATATCATTTTACGTAAATTTAATGCTCATATTATAACTTAATGTTTAGCTAGTAAGTGTTCATTGTTTCCCTGTACTTGAAACACATTTTAGCAACTCGATATATTATATTCTTTCATAGAAACTTTTTGAAAAGATATGCTCTTTTTAAAAAACTTCCCACATCAAAAGATACTTTCACATCAACAAATATATCTTCAGGCTCTTTACTTGACAATCTCTGAGTGACACAAATGGTATTCAAGAGTTAAACCTATAAAAGCTCCCTGGAAGAATTACTGGAAAGTGATCTTCTCAATTATAGAAAATCTAATGTTATTTTAATATGTATGACTTTGTTTGAATTTTTGTTTACTTTATATCCTGCAGAGCGTTTTGTGTACAATGCTACACTCTATCATAAAAATTTCAATATCAATTATTGGATTGATAATTGAAACTCTGTAATTTTCGCACTAATGCATACTTGAACCAAGTGTAGAACTTTGTGACAGAACCTTTTATAAGTTTTTATTGTATGCCAATGTAGAAGAGGTGACAAAACCCATATGAAGTTGCAGTCAAATTATTAAATTAATATTTTGAATAAAATAATCAATTTCTCAAGAAATTGAGGCAGGATTTGATGAGATACATTTCTCTTTGGTCTTAAATTCAATATTTTGTAAGTTGGTTATTGAAAACGAAAATGAAAATATTACACTTATACACTAGCGCAGCCAGAAATTCCTTCTGGAGGTTTTTTTTAAATCAAAAATACCTTCTGGAGGTTTTTTTTTTGGTGAAAAATACTTTTTGGAGTGGTTCTTTTGATCAAAAATACCTTCTGGAGGGTATTTTGGTAGGTATATTTTTTGGTTTTTTGTAGGTATATTTTCTAGAGGGTTTTTTTTTTTTTTTTTGGATGAAAAATATGTTCTGAAGGGGATTTTTTTAAAAATCAAACAGCCCTTTCCTATGCACAAACTGCTGCATTAGAATTTGCGTTTATGTTAAAACCAATGTCTCTGGGGGTGTTTTCACCCCCCCTCGCTGCGTCACAACACTTACAAGAAAAATTCATAGCAAGAGGGAAGAGTAATTGTTTTGTGAATAACGACTATACTTTTTAATGACGCAAAATAAATACTAGCCCATTTTAAAAAGCTTTCTTGGTTATTTCAAAGAAAAATATGAAGGAAGTGTGTTTTTTAACATAACTTTCTTGCTTCCATTGTTTTTGGTCTATTTCAATCTGGTCAGTCATTTTAAAGATGACTTTTGTGTCTCAGGAGGTTAGAGAATTACTTTTGAAGAGAAATGTGGCAAGCAAGACCTTCATCTTTAGCTACACTGGAAATAAAGCAAAACACTATTGAATAAATATAGTTCCAAAATTTTCTGTTCTTCCTGACCCCAAGAATATCAGACTAAAACTTTACTAAAAAATAAAAACTAGTACCGAAATATTTTGCGAGATAACTTGTCACAAAATAAATTTGAAGCTTTGTTCGCAAATATTTTAATTGTTCTCAACAAGCCTAATTATTCTTAACATTAAAACCATTTTATTATTCCTTCGTTAACCAATATTTATTTTATACTGTACTGAGGAAATTCATGCTCAAGAAACTCGACCCCCCAAACGAAATGCTGAAATGCCGCCCCTGCCTGTCTGTGATTTTTTGAAAGGCTTAGCCCCTACGCAGTACAAAAAAGGTTGAGAAACATTGCTGTGGGAAACAGAAAGGTGCCAAGCTATACTATGACCATATTTAAATTTTCTTTTATTTTTCCTGATTTATTCCAAAAACATGACTGACTTTTATTGGGAAGGTCTGAATTCTTTAGAAAGATTCCAGATAAATTTCAGGAAGATTACTGACTTTTACCGGGAAACTTTCCTGTTTTTTGCCGATATGTTACCGTCAGAGATTAGGCACACTAGCTGCCCGTTATTTTTGCAGGATTGTTTTGGAAGCTTTTTCACATTGCAGAACATTAGCAAATAAAAACATAGAATCATTTTTGCACCCGGATTTTTGAAATTTCCTGAGTTGTAAAAGGTAGCCATTGTACTCATTTTAACATTACGCAGTTCGTTTTTATCTAAAAAGCTCTTAAAAATTTTGCATCTCAAAATAAACTTTCTAAAATATGTACGTTAAATACCAAAAGGTAAATTAAAACACAAATGCTGTTTGTAAAAAGGTCAAATATAAATGCTTACCGGTATTAATTGAAATACTAGAAAAAAAACGTGTAGTGACTTTTCTGTAAATAAACCCCAATTACTTCAATTTTACACCTTGCATGTTTAACAGCTTTTTTGATTGCTTTTATTTTAATTAGATTTTATTTTCTAAGTACATAAAATATACTTATCACCTAGTTTACATATGGGGAAAAAATGCTATCTGGAGCTTCTTACACTTTTATATATGAACGCAATTTAATTGATTGAAAAATTCTAAAATTGAATATTAATATAATACATGCAAATATATTCATAAGTATCTGCTCAAGAATCTCTTATGATAATTAAACTATCATCAAAAGATTTTAAGGGTTCTCGGAACAGTTCTATTTTTTTCGAAACGAAAATAAAAACCTTTTTAACATTAGGCTGAGCAAAAATGCGATCCACATTTCCGAAAAAGGAAGCACTAATGCGGAGAAATTCGTTATTTGATTTTTCACCATTGAAAATAAAAACACTCATTACCGAATTTTTTTCTCTGTAAGCGTAAAATATTTTTTTCTTTGAGGCAGCTGCTGTGATCGATCACAAGACGGTATCGCGTGGTGTCAGTTGCTCATTAATGGATGCGGACACTCATTAGTAGAGATGAAATTTCCGACCGGAGCTTCATTTATTAATGAGCGATTGGTATAAGCGATCGGCCATCACTAATGATAGCGATCAACTTCCTATTTGCGGTCGCCATGGTAACGGGACCTCCCGTTCTTTTTCCCTATTTTTTTTCTCTGCTGAGTGGCTCTCCCCTTTTCTTATAAAAGCCATTATTATGTTTCACAACCGCGTGCAGATGCTAGTTGATCCAACTTTTGTGGTTAATTTTGCAATTATAATAGCCTAATTTGTCTCTTTATTGAGAATGTATCATAGAAGAAAAATGAGATGAAACTTGTTAAAAATGTATGAATTATAACAAGTTGATCGCGATCAATTCTAAGCAATTTTCTGCAGTGGGCAGGCAAAGGGCAGTAACTGCAAATTTCTCCGCTTTTTGCATTTTTGTCATTTATTGCACGTTAGATTTATTGCACTAGCTTGCTTATCTGGTTTCCGCTGAAAAAACGCGAAAAAAAAAAATTGATTCCAACATTTCCCTACTCAAAACGCGTTTCTTCAAATATTTCGAAAAGTTATTTTTGCAGATACTGCCGTTTACCTGCCCATGGCAGTTATCATCACTGATACAGATTGCTTTTGATGTTGAAGATGTTTAAAATTTTTAGGTTAAGGGATATTTTAAATGTATGGAGAATCAAGCTTTAAAAATTACTCAGTTTTCAATAATAGTAAAACACTAGAATTTTCACTTTATTTTGCATGTGTGTCGCTCTACTTGAACACCTCATCTGCCATCACCAGACGCGTTGCTATCTGGTTGATCTTGAATATGAGCCTTTTATTCTGATAGAAATGCATACAAAGAAACAATTGCGTTCAGAGGAAATTGACGTTTCTTGGTTAAAAACGTTGCTTTTGTTACAAGATATAACGCTTAGACCGACTCAATGCGACCGGCTATTTATTTATCGCATAATTTCAGATGTTGCGAAAGAAACTCTTGAAAAAAAGGAATATAAGTGCCTCGGAGTTCATCTCAATAAAGGTCAAGCAATTATTATTACTGCTAAAGATTTTATTTTATGTGACTCTAATGAAAAAAAATGCATTTTGTACCTTGGCTTCAATGATTAAAAACATTAAGATGTTGATTTTTCCTACTTTTATATAAAAGCAAGTTGTTGAAATCGTCCCTCCATTAATTTTATTAACGAGTTTGTTACCAAAATTATTTTCAAGAGATTTACTATTAGACTCTGATAAGTTCAGGCCTGACCCTGAGAATGCTTAACTCTTCGGGGTTAGTTGTTTGTTAAAGGAAAATGTTATTGACTCTAAGTTGGTTTGAACTTTTTTCACAATAACTCTCGAAGGTAACCCAACTCAAATAAGAGTTAATAGCACTTCCCCTTTTCAGTGAACTCTCGGAAAGCAAATAAACACTCTCAAGGTCCCCCCTTACTGTGCATCACCAAGACAATTCAGAATAAACTCCCACATGAATCATGGGAATAAATCCACCATCTCAATAGTGCTGTATTACAATCCTAAGGCTTCATACTAAAAGGTATAGGAAGTTCCGTTACTTCTTCCAACGATGGAAGGCTTCAACGTACCCGAGTAGACATATTTCCTCACGAAGTTGAAAGCCTGAGAGAATAACGGCGCCAAAGGAAAAGAAACTCAACGAGTCAAAAGAAATTACAAACTGAACAAAGGCAAAGAGAGGGAGACAGTGTTTATGACGTGAGAATGAATTATTAAATCAACACAGCGTCAATGAAAGAGCAAGTAAAATAGCTAAGAATTTTATGTGTATTCTATGAAGACTACTAGCAGAAGCTATAGAGCTTTCAACGTATTACTCATGCAGGTCACAAAATTTTTTTTTTACAGTTAATGGAAATGACCTATAAAGTTTACGGAGATTCTTATAGAAATTATAGAAATTGTGTAAGGCATAGATGAATATTTTTTATAGAATTTTCGTAAATCTAAAATTCATACTGAATGCTCAATGATTGTTTATATTTAAAGAGAATTACCAGAGTTTGAAAAAAATATTACTTTAAAATAAACATATGTACAGTAGGGTAAAGGCACAAGTCACAGATGTGCTTAAGACATCGCTTTCAGGTTTTTGTCCAGGATCTGACAGCACTTCTGTAGAAAAGTTTGAGTAGGGAGACTTTTTTGTCAAAAATGTTTAGTAGGTGTCCTAGAAAGTATTTTGGACTCGGATGGACATCGGCCACCTGGTCCATTCTCCTGCTATGACGTCATCAAAGATGGCGGCCGCGCGCTCTCATAAATTCTCATATCTATGTTAATACTTTAAAAGTTTGACAGAAAATTCGCTCAGTATGTTGAAATTTGGGTTTTTAAGGTGAATAGCAACGTGTTTTAACTATTGCTATGAATTAATAAATTAATGTATTTTTATTAAGATTTATTTCTTTATAAATAGTAGGAGAAGACTAAAAAATGTGTACTGAATACGGTGAAACGTATTCAAATTTGAAATAAAAAACTTTTTAACAAAAAAATTGAACCGCCGAAAAAACTGAAAAGCAAAAAATAATAAACCATTTTAATTAAAACTTAATAACTAAGTTCTTAAACTGATGTAAGTATACCTAAGTATATATTTTTGTAATAATTTAGAGTTTTTAATTAACCTTAATAACTCAGTTCTTAAATTAATGTAAGTATACCTAAGTAGTTTTGAGTCGGTGCCAAACAAGCAAATTAATTATTTTTGTAAAGCGTGAGGCGCAGCGGTGGCGTATGGCGACACGCCCCTTCGCCGGAAAATGCCGAGCGTTCACGAAGTTAACCCGAACGTCGTCGAGTGGTCTCGAAGAAGCACGTGTCGAGTATTTGGCTGCTACTGAGCTTTTGCCTCATATACAACACTCAAAATGTTTATATCATTGTTCATCATACTGAAGAAGGATTTCTCATCTTGTTAAAAGCTCAAATAAATGGTTTTGTGGGTCATAGTATTATTCAGCGTAAGTATGGCATAACAACTGTAGCCGTTAATTGCATACATGATCCTGAAGATTTTTCTCACTGGTTGTTTGCCTCTCTCGTCCCAAAGGTTTCAAAGCTCCAACGAGAGTACAACTTTTCGTTGTATACGATCTACTAGTATTCATGATTTAATGACGGCGTGTGGAGGGAGCATTTTTTGAAACATTTATGTTTATCGCCGGACATTTCACATTACATTGTTAATTTTATTTGGTTATTTCTTTAAATTTAGGTAATTTAGGGATCTTTGTTTATTTATTGTTTGGCACCGACTCAAAACTACTTAGGTATACTTACATTAATTTAAGAACTGAGTTATTAAGGTTAATTAAAAACTCTAAATTATTACAAAAATATATACTTAGGTATACTTACATCAGTTTAAGAACTTAGTTATTAAGGTTTAATTAAAATGGTTTATTATTTTTTGCTTTTCAGTTTTTTCGGCGGTTCAATTTTTTTGTTAAAAGGTTTTTATTTTATAATTTTTTGTGGCTATAAGCTACTAATATGGCTATAATCTGTATGCTTATATTTTTGATTACTTTTAAAATAGCTACCTACCTTACTTTAGCTATTAACATATATATATATATATATATATATATATATATATATATATAATCGTATTTTAACAATTATCTGTTGTGTTACATAAATAATTTTAAAAAAGCAGGCTTTACATACTAACATGGGTAGGCCTACAAAAAATGCTGCTCGGATGAGGAAAAGATGTTTAGAAGAATCTATTAATGAGAAAGAAAAAAGGTTGGAAGCAAACAGAAAGAGAATTACATTAACACGTTCACAGGAGAGTTTAGGTCAGCGCGAGGAAAGACTGTCGAGAATGAGAAGCTACAATAACGATAGTTTATTGCAAGAAGGTGATAAGCAGCGCGCTCGTCGTTTAGATATAAGAGAGCGACTTTCAAATGAGAGTGAAGAGCAACACGCTCATCGTTTAGATCTGATAAGAGAGCGACTTTCAAATGAGAGTGAAGAGCAACGCGCTCATAGTTTAGATCTGATAAGAGAGCGAGTTTCAAATGAAATTGAGGACGTCGTGTCTATACAATCCGTTCCATAGATGAGTCTCGTGAAATTGCTACCTATTGAAAGAAACCTCCAGATAATGTTGTCCCGAAAGATGTGAACAATTGTGGTGGACTTTTATCAGAGGTAAAACTTGCTGCCGAATCTCGTGTGATGTTGAAACGTAACATATCAGTATCTGACGGCCTCGTCAATGGTGCAATGGGTATTTAAAAAAAAAATAAAATGGCCATCAATACGTAGGGATCAACTAGAGGAAGGAGAATTACCGGATTGCATATTAGTTAAGTTTGACGATGAAAGCATAGGAAGCAGACTAAAAGATAGCGATGGTTGTGTCGCCATACCTCCAGTGGTTGCAACTTTTCAAGGAACGAAAGGTTATGGTGACATTGAGCGCAGGATGTTGCCAATAATTCTATGCTGGGCCGTCACGGTACACAAATTGCAAGGTACGACCCTTAATAAAGCTGTAATAGACCTCGGAAAGAAAGTGTTTGCTAAAGGACAGGCATATGTGGCACTGAGTAGAGTAAAAACACTTGAGGGTATTGCTTTATCTGATCTAGAGCCAAATAAGTTACTACACAAACCTCACGATGAACGAGCTTTAGCAGAAATGCAGAGACTGAGAGCTCTAAATCAAGAGACTGACAAATCTAAAGCTCATTCATCGTGAGTTGTTTTTTTTTTTTTTTTTGTAATACACAACTCAGTAATAAAAAATCTGTGAGCGAACAATAAATCACTCCTAATATCTCACCTTTAGATAAGGAATTTTTCCAAATTTACATGGGACCAAATTCTAGGTATACTCTTTCCAATAAAAAAACAACTATCGAAATCAGACTATTCTGTAAAAGTTATGCGTCGTCTTACACGAAAGAAAGTAAAAAACCTTTGAGTGAACAATAACTCACCCCTGTTTTCCATCCTTTAGGATAGGAAATTTTTTTCCAAATTTATATGGGAACAACTTCTGGGAAAATTCTTTCCAATGAAAAAAGAACTATCAAAATCGGACGAACCTGTGAAAAGTAATGCCTGGTCATACATGAAAAAAAAGAACTTATATATACGGGTCGATTTGAGAACCTCCTCCGTTTTTTCGTCGGTTAAAAAAACTAAACCTAATTACAAATACCAGAGATTGAGAGGTCTACACTGCCGTGGGCAGGTCAAAGGCAGTAACTGCATTTTTTTTTCTTTTTTTCTTTTTCTTTTTTTTTTTTTTTTTTTTTTTTTTTTTGCATTTTGTCATCTATTGTACGTTAGCTTTGTTGTACAAACTAACTTATTTGGTTTCCGCTGAAAAAAAAATATATAACTCCAACATTTTCTTATTGTTAATACTACTGAATCCAACACACATTTCTTCAAATATCTGGAAAACTCATTTCTGCAGATACTGCCGCTTACCTGCCCACGGCAGTACACACGAGAGACATACAGGTCTGAAGCTCATTCATTGTGAGCTTTTTGTTTTTTGTAATACCCAACTCAGAATCAAAAAATCTTGGAGTGAACAACTAATCACCCCCTCTCCCCCCCCTTAGGGTAGGAATTTTTCCCTCAAACTTATAGGGAAATTACTTCAGGCTATACCCTTTCTAATAAAAAAAGAATATCCAAAATCGGACTATTCTGTAAAAAGTTATGTGTGGTCATACATTAAAAAAATATATATATACGTGTCGACTTGAGAACCTCCTCCGTTTTTTCGTCGGTTAAAAATAGTATGTCACCATCACTAAACTTCGCCCTATTTTTTCATACAAATCCTGAATATAAAAAATGTTTGACGACTGGCACTGAAAACTAACCCTAATCACAAGTACCAGAGATTGAGAGGTCTGCACTGCCGTGTGCAGGTAAAGGGCTATAACTGCAATTTCATCTTTTTTTTTTTTTGCATTTTGTCATCATTGTTTGTACGTTAGCTTTGTTGTACAAACTAACTTACTTGGTTTCCGCTAAAAGAAATATAATTCCAACATTTCCCAGTTGATAGTACTGAATCCAGCGCACAATTCTTCAAATATCTCGAAAACTCATTTCTGCAGATACTGTCGTTTACCTGCTGAAGACAGTACACACGAGAGACATACAAGTCTGCATCTCATTCATCGTGAGTTTTTTTTTTTTTTTTTGTTATACCCAATTCAGCATCAAAAAATCTTAGAGTGAACTACTAATCGCCCCCCTTTCCCCACCCTTAGGGTAGGATTTTTTCCCTCAAATTTATATAGGAACAACTTCAGGCTATACCCTTTCCAATAAAAAAAAGAATATTCTAAATCGGACTATTCTGTAAAAAGTTATGTGTGGTCATATATAAAAAAATTTGTGAGTGAACAACAAATCTCCCCCTTTTCACACCCTTAGGGTAGGAATTTTTTCTTCAAATTTATATGAGACCAACTTCAGGGTATAACCTTTCCAATAAAAAAAGAATTATCAAAATCGGACTATTTTGTAAAAAGTTATGTGTGGTCATACATTAAAAATCTGTGAGTGAACAACAAATCAACCCCCTTTTCCCACCCTTAGGGTAGGATTTTTTTTTTTTCAAAATTTTTATGGGACCACCTTCGGAGTATACCCTTTCCAATAAAAAAAGAATTATCAAAATCAGACTGTTCTGTAAAAAGTTATGCGTGGTCATACATTAAAAAAAAAAAATATACGTGTCGAATTGAGAACCTCCTCCGTTTTTTCGTCGGTTAAAAAGAATGGTTAGTAAAAATATATTATGTAATAAGGTCTATAAAGTATATTTTAAAAATATTGTTACAATTTGATTGAAACCCTTTACTATTGCGCTTGCAGAAAGAGCAACAAGTTACTCAATTTTCTATCCAAGTTCAGGATTGTCTGCACATTTTAAGCAATTACATGTCCCAATTAAATCAGTTGGAAATGTCTGTAAAGTCTCTTCTGGCACCAAATCATTTTTTTTACTACTGAAAAACCAAATTTATATGAGTTTAACAGGAGTCATAACAGGAAAACGCACCAGGACGTGGATGTCCGCTCAAGTCCAAAATACTTTCTAGGACACATACTAAACATTTTTGATTAAAAATTCTGCCTACACAAACTTTCTACAGAAGTGCTGAATATTTATAAGAGCGAGCGGCAGCCGTCTTTGATGACGTCATAGCAACATAATGGACCAGGTGACCGATGTCCACCAGAGTCCAAAATACTTTCTAGGTCACTTAGTAAACAATTTTGATAAAAATTTCTTCCTACACGAACTTTCTACAGAGGTGCTGAATATTTAGGAGAGCGAGCGGCCGCCATCTTTGATGACGTCACAGCAGGAGAATGTTCCAGGTGACCGATGTCCACCCGAGTCCAAAATACTTTCTAGCACACCTACTAAACATTTTTGAAAAAAAATTCTCCCTACTCAAACTTTCCTACAGTAGTGCTTTCAGATCCAGGACTATTAACTCAGTTTTTTGAGTCTTTTAATGTATTTAGACTTTGTAAACTATTTTTCCCTCATGCAACTACATCTCATCTTACGTTTGGCTGTTTCTAGATCCTCTGAATTAGTTAATTCTATTATTATTTGCCCAATGTCGAAAAAAGGTCCAACCCCCCCCCCCCCCCCAGTAACAGATACCGAAAAACCTGATCATACTCTATAACAGACAGGAAGAGGAAAAGATGAGTAATAGACAAAATTCCTTTCGTGTCTTCAAAATGTGCAAAAGTTCTTTATTTTTAGAACTCAAACCTTCTTAAATTCAAATGAACTTGAAACACCAGCTGACCTCGTGGTAGCTGTTCATAACCTTCCACCACTGTCTTGTAAATACCATTTGGAGCACTATTACTCAGCATTGCCCATATCAGAGCCCGAATTTCATCTGCATCAGTTATGGGGCACGCTCTGCGAACACACACTGAGAAACGGACCATTGAGAAGGGACAAAAGGTGGAGAAAGTGAAGCCTTCAATTCTTTAAGCAAGATTCCCAAGCCACGTGACATGTTTTAAAGTAAAGTATTGGAAGAAATCGGGTTTCTTTCACTAGTCTCAAGTAAAAACGTGTCTCTCATTCGTCGTACCCCACTAGAAAGGATCTCAAAAAAAAAAAAACTTAAAAAAAAAAAGTTGAGAAAATCTGAAGGTATTTGGCCCACTTCATAAGCCTACATCTTAAGAAAATCTGCAGACTGAAGATCTCTAGATTTTCTGCAGAATGTTCTGAAGTTGAGAAAATCTGAAGGTATTTGGCTCACTTTTAAGCCTAAATCCTAAGAAAATCTAGAGACTTAAGATCTGTAGATTTTCTGTAAAAAGCTCTGAAGAAAATCTTCAAATTTTTATTCTCAAGGTTTTCTTAGAATATATAGGCTTAAAGTGGGCCAAATAACTTGAGATTTTCTGAAGGTGGATTTTCTTTAAAAATTAATTTTTCAGAAAATTTTATTTATTTATTTATTTTGAAAAATACAGTAATTAAGAAAATCTTAGAACTCTTTCGGCTAAAACATAGTTCCAAATGATTTGAAACTCCCTAAAAATTGCATAATGATAATGTATTTAATCTAGATTTGATTATGTGCGTAGATCATCCAAATAAAAGCTTAAGAAGCATTTGAAATTTCAATCTACACACATGAGATGCTGTCATAACAAAATTTTCCTACCAGAAATAACTTTGAATGTAGTACTTAAAATTAGTTCAGAAGAATAAACCTAGAGTTTTTTTTTTTTTTCCATTGTGCTTGGCAAAAACAGATACCTTGAAATAAGATTTTTTAATTTAGACTAAAATGTGTTCACCGTACTGATGTAGGACAACGTATACAATGTGTTTTTAATTCATTGGTGTTATGAATAGGATACACTTTTTTTATTTCTTGTAGATGGTACTAATTTTTTTAGGACAATGGTCATAAGTCAAGTATTTCAAATATAAATTGACAACAGAAATCCCTTCTACTTCAAGAACAGTTAGTTATATTGTTGAAAATTTTGTTGTGAAAAGTATTTCATTGGCTATTTGAGAAGTAGTATGCACCTGAATATTTTTCCAATCAGAGTAGGAAGAATATAATTTAATGGGAAGATAGTAATAACCTTGAAATATTTTTTTTTACATTATAATATATATTTGCTCTACTCTGATTTTGAAAATATATATACTGTCGGCCCTGCTTAATTGAATACTGTCAGTTCCAAGAAATATTATTTGATTAAGCGGGGAAATACTCTTTATCATTCCAAATTGACAACATTTGTCTTAAAACGTAATAATAATGAATCAATAACTATATAATGGAAGTAATGTTTTTGGTAAAAATATATTGAAACAAGCTAAGTGAACGACAAAATAATAGGTATAACAATTTTAAATATATATTAGAAGGGCGCAAGGAAAAAAATGCAACTTACAACCTCATCTGTTGTGTGCAAAAAATATAATTTAATATTTTTACATAAATAATTGTTCATACGTTATTAATTTTTAAATTATTTAAAAAACTTCTTAGCAAAATATTGTGAGAGCTGATCAATATTGTTCGATTAAGCGAGGATCTTTGACATTTGACATTTCCTCAGTGGGGAAGTATTCGGCTCCAAAAGGTTTTATTTATATTTGGGGTATTTGTTTATCCATTACCCGTTTAAGCGGGGCTGGCAGTATATATAAGAATACACACACAATATAAATTTTTTGTTCTGATATGAGGTATTTAGCATCAACTCTACACTTCTGAGACTTAATTGTGCTACAATTTCTTTATTTTCCCAAACACATTTAAATATATATTACTGTGAAAGCTTTAAATAAGAGAATGTTGACTTTCACCGTCTCATGTGGACAGTTGCCAGAGATTTCAAACTTTTAGTTTCATGTAGAGTGAAACTTTGGAAACTCGACATACGGATAACTCGACTAACCTGGTAGCTCAACATTTATTTTCCTTATGGTTGGCTCAATGCTAATTTCAATGGCCTAAAATCTCTCTAACTTGATGCACGTTTGCAGAGACCCCTATAAGTCAACATCCAATTGCTATTCTAGTCCACAATTTTTTCTTTCAACATTCTTTCATACTAACCTTTTCTCAGAACCTTACGCTGTGATTTCTTGGTCAGTCAATCCTTTATTGGGAAGCTCTTTTAGAGAATTCCATTTTTATTCATGGGAGTCAGCCACCACTCTGTGCTGTTAGTGCAATTCTAAAAGGCTAAGGTAAGATAAATGTCCTCTAGAGAAAGGTGGCACCATGACATGTTTTTCAAACAAGGGTGAGCAGGACTTTATCTTAAGACGTGGCTGACAAGAATCTGTATTATCTCTTTAAAAAAAATAATGGCGAATTTATTATGTAATTTTAAAATTAGAAAATTCAATTACTGGAATAAACTTCCATAATATGAATGTTAAGCATTTGTAAGTGACAAGGCCTCAGAGTAGAGGGAAAAAATGACCGGCCCTGACTCTGGGAATTTTAGATCCTTAGACTCTGACGCCACTAGCAGTGACAGAGTTGCAGGTTTTGGGAGAAAATGACCGACTCAGACTCTTGAAGTTTTAAAACCTTGACTCCTTTGCCCCAAAATATGTCAGTCATCGACTCCGCAGCCCTGGTAAGTGATACAGAAACTGATTATGAATTACAATTTATGGAACCTCAGTTAGTTGACTTCGCTTCAGTCGACATGTTTTCATGTTCCCTGGGGGGTGTGAATTCAGACCTGACTGACAAGAACCTTTATTATCTCTTTTCAAAAATTATGGATTTATTATGTACTTTTCAAAATAAGAAAATTCATATACTGGAATTAGTTTCCATGATGTAAATGTTAAGCATTAGAAAGTGACAGGGCTGTAGTGTAGAGAGGGAAAATGACCGGCTCCGACCCTGGAAATTTCATACCCTTAGACTACGACTCTGCGAGCAGTGGCAGAGTTGCGGGCTTAGGGAGAAAATAACTGACGCTTGAAATTTTAAACCTTCGACTCCTGAATCTGACTCTTTTGTCCTAAAATCTGTCAGTCTCTGACTCTCCAACCTTGGTAAGTAAAAGTGATACAGAAACTCTTCAGGAATTAAAATTATGAAACCTCAGTAAGTTGACATCCACTTGAATCAACATGTTTTTAATTTCCCTTGGGGTGACGAGTTATGAAGCTCCACTGTATATATATTCAGTGATGTTTCCATCAATTTTTCTGAGGTTATACTTCCAGTAATCCATTACCCACAATTGGTGTACGTGATCATATACATAGTATATTATAATATGAAAATTTATGCAATTTGAGGGTATATACTATATGTCTAAAAAATGTTTGAGAGTATACGGCATATATGAAGTATACCCTATGGGAACACCACTGTATATATTTCACTGGCGTCACTACAAAGAGCGATGTTTAATCATTCAAATTTTAGCGAAAATAGAGCACTATATTGCAGGGAGGGAGAGGTTATTTTGCATGTGTATATACTTCCTTTAATCATAAACCTAAATTTTATCAAATTTTTAGATCAGATAAGATAAACAATAATAATGTAGGGCAATCACATGTGTTTATGTATGCAGAGGCACTGAAAATCATGCAAGTGCAGGCTGCTACATTTAGAGTTTTGAAATCCATGACTTTAGTTGCAACTTTCCATGACTCATGAGTTACAATTTCGTAGAAAAAACATGCATTTTTCACAAGAATACCGAAATTTAGTGTTTTGTGAAAAATAAAATTTCAACCACATGAACTACAGTTAGCACATTAAATTAAAGCAAAATGTAATGAGCTGAGCTACTATTGTAACTAAAAAACAGAAATAATAAATTTCAAGAACATTTTCTGGTTTTCAACAAATCATACAAAAATTAGGTAGGAATTTTCATGAAAGCAAATTTATTATTTTTTCCTTGAAATATCTGATATAATACACAATAATCTCTCAATTACTAAAAATACTGATTTTATAAAACAAAGGAACCTGCTAAACTGGTTTTATTTACTGCATTTTTTTTTTAATTTACTTTTAAAAATATGTTATTTTAAGAACAGAGAAAGACACGCTAAGATTTAATTAGTTTGAAAGCTAGCAGTTTTCTTTTTTAAATGCGTGACTATCAATAATTTACTAATTACTAAAGTCAAGTTCAGAATCAACCAAATGAAATAAATAAATAATCAGAATAAAATAAACAATTAAATTAACTTACCAACTTGATCAACAAAATTTTAGGAAAACCTACAAATATTTGAAACATTCCCAATGTTGTGTAAACTACATTTCCACACTTATGAATAATTTTAGATAAGAATTACCCGAGCTTCCCATTTTCTATCAATATTTTTAAATGTTCCAAACGGGCAAGTGGTAATGGTGTATTTTCATTCTTGACCCTGTAATGAATATGCATAGATATTACAGAGGCACATGTTGTGCGCACATACATTTGCTGTAGATATGTGCATTGCCTGATAATTGTTAATTAATATCCATACTAAGCATTATCTTCAAAATAGGTAAATTAATGCAAAAAATTCCCCTTTTGCTGTCATGGATACATGATCGAAAAAAAAGCTAATGGGATTGTCATTTATTTTCATCTTTCAACTGCATATTGTTTTTCATTCCTGCAGATATTTTTGAGTTTTCAGCGTGATGCTTGATGTGAATAAGTTCTTTTCTTACTGTAAGAATAAGTTCTTGGCTAATGTGAAATTTTTGAAAATCAACCCTTTTCGTGCTTTGAAAAAGAGTGCATAAATAAGATAATATGAAAGTAGAATCAGAATTAAAATTTTAACTTTTTTTAGCAATATATTTTTACCTTTTTAAGAATAAAGTAGAAGCATTCGTATGTAAAAGAGATACAGTAGAGTCTCAGAACTGGATAACTTGGCAGACTCTCAGAAACACATTGAGTAGGATGAAAATACTGTTGTTAAACCCCATTCCCAAATTCCTGGCATTTCCAAATTCGGCCACTGTTTAGTCAACATTAGGGTAAGTTTTTTGACTTTGCTGCACACGCTACTTGCCGCAATTGTGCAAAATCTAGGAATGTAGTGACTTCATAAGCACTGTGTGCATTTTAGGAGCACTAATATGAAATAATTATCCCCTCACACAAGATGATTAGAAAATCTTGTTTTTTTTTTCTTATTTTAAATGCATTTTAACGCATTAGACAAAACAAAGCTTTCGTAGAACTTTCCAACTTAAAAGGAGTTTATTCGAGATATAGAGAACTTTGTATTGAAAAAACTAAATTATTTTAGGACTGAGTGAAATCCTCGAGATAAAGAAATATTCGAGTTGTAAGGCTTCGTGTTATCGAGAGTCGACTGAATAGGACACCTTTGATCATGCCTGGATCTGTAACTTTTGGGCCCCCTAACTGTCCACCAGAATATGCTATGGCACTAATAGCCACTGCCGTTTTAGAGGCGTGCCCCCCCCCCTCCTTCCCCACATGGCAGGTACGTTAATTCGGGCCTGCCTTTGAAGACATTACGGTAAGGAACAGGGGGGGGGGGAGTACACTATTACGGTAAGTTTTGAGGAATGGAAGTTAAAAATTTATCTGAGACGATCTTCCATGATGTTACAAGGCGGAGGTTTGCGAATTTATAAAAGGGTAAATATCTGAAATTAATCTATTCCTCCTTCTTAATTCACACCTGCGGAGAATACAAATTACAAAATTTGGGGCAGTCTCGAAAAGTTTCACAACTGTCACAGAGGAAGAAAATAGATGCTACCTCGGCAATGGGATCCAAGACAGAAAAAAAAATTGATTTTAAGTAGAGACATATCGAGTAGCACTTTGGCCGAGTAGCCGAGTACCGGGCCTTTCACTACTCGGCCGAGTACCCAGTTCCAATTGTGTTTTAAGAAATACCACTGACACACACATGACGAATTATGAACTGATTGGAATAGTAGTATAGACCTACATGTCCAAATAAGTTTTTAAAACAAAATTCCAGCTGAATTTAATTACAAATTTAACTATGCATTTTTTAAAGTAAAAAAAAAATTAATTTGAATTTTTGGCATCTTGAATTCAAATTATGTTTTTCGCAATCACGAGCGTGTGTGTTTGTGTAGGCGCATGTGTGTGGGCGCGTGGGTGCGTAAGTGTATGTATGCATGTGTGTGAGTGAGTGTTGTGTACGTGCGTGTGCGTGTAGGTGTTCGTGTGTGTGTGTGTGTGTGTAGGCGTTCGTGTGTGTGTGTGTGTAGGCGTTCGTGTGTGTGTGTGTGTAGGCGTTCGTGTGTGTGTGTGTAGGCGTTCGTGTGTGTGTGTGTAGGCGTTCGTGTGTGTGTGTAGGCGTTCGTGTGTGTGTGTGTAGGCGTTCGTGTGTGTGTGTGTGTGTAGGCGTTCGTGTGTGTGTGTGCGTGTGTGTGTGTAGGCGTTCGTGTGTGTGGGACATGGACGCCACCGCCCAGCAAAAGTGGATTTCGGGGGACAGTGCTCAGGACCAGCCGCGCCGCCGCCTGTGGACGGTGGTGCTGCAGGCCTGGTCCAAGCTGAAAAAGGCACGAACGCCAAAAACGGTCAAGTGAGAACAATAAGCAATCGTGATTGCTCAAAAATACATTAAAGGTAGGATTAATCAAGTTGGAATTAAAACAAAGCATATCAATCTATACTTCTAGCCAGGCAAACTTAAATAATTTTTTAAAGCAAATGAAACAACGTTAAAAGCACAAATGTGCAAGAGCACTGCAGACACGTCAGTGGCGGCTCGTCACTATGGGCCGAGCCCACCCGGAAAAATTGTGCATAGTTAGATTACATAAAAATGTCTTTTTGTGTTTCAGTTTTAAATAAAATCAGGCATGAAACTGATTTTAAATTTCTAGCACACTGCTAATCGCTAATATAAGAAAAAAGTGTTCCTTTTCTGTTGACTAGCAACAGCGCTTTCAGAATGATCCTTCAGGCCATTTCAACAACGGCCACAACTTAACCAACTGCAAGCATTACGAAAATGGCAAGCGACATCTCCCCGAACGATGTGTATGGGCCGGCTCTCTTCCAGCCCCTTCGAAAAATATCTTCATCCAATAGCAATAGTAGAAGCAGTGGGAGGAATGTGTCTCGTCTCGCGTCGCTTATACAATGTTTCAGTGAGGCAAAGAGCAGAAATTTCGGAGCCCACCCCACGGGGAAAGGAAAAGTTCTCTCATCGCTTTCTCTCTCTCACTCTCTCTCTTTTGATTTAATCCATTTTTTCCTTTTCTTTAATCTTAAACGGCTGTTACTATCAGGTATTGGGGCTTACAATATTTTGGGTTCCCACTCATTTCATTGCATGGGATGCCTATTTTAATTTGTTTATTTATCTTTATGGAACTAAGAGCGCATTCTTGAAATTTCTGAATGGAGATTTTATTTTCGAAAAGGCGTTTGCCGTTTTTTAAGTTTCAGTTTGAATTTAGGTTCAGTTGGTTTTCAGTGTCGGGATAGTATAATAAGAGTTAAGACTATTTTTTTGAATTAAAAGCTGTTCCTAAAATAGTCTTCATTGAGTGTGATTTTTTCAATTTTCTTTCAAGCTTATTTGGTTAAAGTAGTAAGTCTTAATCGTGTTGAGCTTATTGTCATGCCTCTACTACGCTAGAGTATTCTAGCACTGAGCAAACCTAAATTATTACTCAATTAAAATTAAAAGTAATTTAATTTTCTTATAAAAATAACATATTGGTAATTAAGTAAACTGCGTGTTTCTAGAAAAATTAGTTACCAGTTTCGTAATTTGATATAAACGAAGCATGTTAAAGTGAAAGTTAATGCTGCTGCATGATCCCAGTCACAATCTAATTTTTGCTATCCAGCATGGGAAAAAGAGGGGGGGGGGGTATCATTGGTCTTCATTGCCGTATTATTTGGCATACTCACCTTAGTTCTCTTCATTTTATCTGTTTTCCTTTTTTTATGAAAACTTTATACAATTGTCAGAGGCAACCCGAACTAAAAAACTTTTAGGACGAGAGTGATTAAGTTGTCAATTCACAAAATGAAACTCTGAACTTTATCAAATGATAAAAAATGAGCATGCACACGTACTTAAATATAATTAGAAGATACTCTAGGCCTAAATAGCAATTTGGACTCCAAATTTGCCAAATAAAGAATATTTTGGGAAGCCACAATGACTTCCATCGGGGTGCCCCTGATAACAGCGGGCCCATCCACCAAATTAAGCCACGAGCCACCGAGACACGTGTTTCTGTATTACAAGGAACATCTTTTTCAGTGCATAAAATGCGAGATAATGAATGTAAAAAAAAATCTGATATTTGTCGGATGTCTTTAAATCCGTAAGCTCACATTTTCTGCATTGAAAAAAGCATTCCTTGTAATGCCAAAACACGTGTATGCAGTGTTCCTGCACATTCGTGCTTTTGACGTTGTTTTATTTTTTAAGAAAAGGTATTTTTATACTTCTTATAAATAATTTTGGAAGTGACAAAAATCCATTTAATAATATAAACATTTCATATTTTCTGTACTTACCTTTTTTGCTGCATTTTTAATAAATAAGTTTTATCAACTTTGGGGCTTTAAAATATAAGATTTACTCCATTGAAGCATAATCAACTTCATTATTCTCAAAATTTGAATTTTACTTGTGAATTTGAATTGTAAATGATCGCGGTATATTATATGCTTGCACTTTTTTATTAATTGTAAAATCCGCTTTGAACAATATTCAATTTTTTACAACTACTCGGTATTGGCCTAGTACCTGATCAAAATTTGGCCGAGTACCGAGTACTCAGCAAATTGTCCGAGTAAGTCGAATACCGAGTAGTTACCGAGTACTCAGTACGTCTCTAATTTAAGCTATTTTTTTATACTTATTGACAAAAAATGAAAGATGTATGCGGTAGGTTTCTGGCAAGGGGGACCGACCTGATAATAAATGTGTCAAGTAACATGCGTCTATCTTTCCATACTTGTCTACTTGCACATTGCTTAATTTATTTTTAACTATACATTTGATATTCGAGTCTTATTATGTGAAATTCGTTTTTCTTTAGTTACTTCTATGCATTAAGTTACTCACAGTCAACTGTAGTTTCAATTTCGTGCAAATAACGCAATAAATAAAAATAATCATAATAAAAGTAAAAAGAAAAAACCCGAACATATCAAATAAAACGAACAATGTTTCAACTACCAAAACACGCAATAAAAGCTGCACATGAACAAAAGTTTGATTTTTTTTTCTCACATTAATATGAAAATTAAAGCACAGTAGGGACATCAAAGACTCGATTTGCATTAAACAAAAACAAAGAAATAACGAAGCTGAAAATTAAAATATGTAAAGAATTAACTAGTAATTATAAGCACGTGTTTCACGTTGACAAGCCCAGCGATTTGGCGATATACGATAGTAAAGAAACCACATGACGACAAAAACCCTGTAGAAAAAAAAAACCCGTAGCTCAATTAATATGAGCAAAAGCAGTTTAAAGACAAAATAAAGCTTAAAATTATAATAATAGCGAAAAAAAAATGAATGAGCGAAAGCATGGAAGATGCATACAAACACGTAAACAAATCGCCGGTCGCCGGTAAAGCTGGAAGCAAGTTCTCTTCACTTCAAGCCCGAAACTGATTAGTTTGGAGCAAAAAAAAATATATGAACAAAAGTGATTCATAAATCATTAAATTTAAAAAATCTACAACGAATTAAAAAAGAAAAAAAAATGCAGCATTTTTGGACAAACTATCAGAATATGAACTAGTGTTGTATTAATTTTCATTGTCGTGAATTGCTTAGATTTTGCTGAACTCCAGCAGATTTTGCAGTAGGACAGGAAAGTTATTGCGTAATCAAAAGTTAATTTCATTTTTAGATTGGTTCTTTTATGTCAATCGTATCTTGTTTTTATGGATAAAAATGTAGAAATATGTGTTCAATTAGTATAATTTTAATTCAAAAAGTAAAAATCAAAATTATGATATCAGTTATAAAAAAAAATAATTTAAATAAATACTTGACAAAGTAAATAAGTATTTGCAAATTTCTAGTTTCAATCTTCAAAAACATCACAATTGCATTGTACTATCACAGATTATATTCTTAAAATCTAAAGGACACCTATGTTCACAATAATTTCTTTAACATCGAAAAACTCCATTCGACATCAACATTTAATAAAAGAAAAAAAAGTGTAAAATTTCCCAAAGAGCTATTTTATGACTCAAAATTTAAATTTATATAACTTTGGATTTCTTACTTTTTTTTTAGAATCTCAAAATTTCAGTTACTGTTAAAAAAAAAAAAGGTTTAAACATTCCGTTTCACAGATTTTCTGGTGAAACACCCTGGAGGGTCTATCCCCCCCCCCCGCGCAAAGGGTTGAAAACCCCTCATGTAAACTCCTGAGCATTAAGAGCCTGTTTCATATTTAGCAATGATCCGATGAAAACTTTGGATTAGTATTAAAAAAAAACTCCATGGGGGGCGAACCCCCCCCCCCCCGCCCCCCACATATGGGCGAAAACCCACCTATGCGAGTTCCTACTAATCAAAGGATTTCAGTGTCAAATTTGTGAAAGATCCGACGAAAACAGATATTGTACAAAGAAGACATCCCAATGAGGAGGGTCGCCCCCCCCCCTCATTAAGGGTCCCCCCGCCCACACAAGTCGAGATTCCCCTTTCGTAAATTTCTGAGCATTGAACGACCTCTGTTCAAATTTAGCAAAGATCCGTTGTAAACTGAATTTTTATAAGCCCCCCCCCCCCCATGGGGGTCGATCCCCTACAGGGAGCAAAAACACCAATATGAGCTCCTCCTGATCAAAGGACCTTGGTGCCAAAATCATTTTAGATCCGATGAAAACTGAATTTGAATAAGAAAAACCTTTTTCAATGGGGGGGGGGATAATCGACACTCCCTCCCTCACTATAGGAATGAGAGGAATCCCCCTCTGAATTCTTGAGCATCAAAAGACTTTCGCACAACATTTATAAAATGAATTTTCAGAAAAAAAAAACTTTAACATTTCGAAAAAGAAAATCGCAAAAATCGTTGTTCGTTCGATGTTAATGGTATCTGCAGATTTTTTTCAGATTTTACTTTAGCGCCAAATTGTTTTTAAATTTGTGTAGAAATTCTTGAGACAAATTTAGCAAGCTGTGAATGACTCCAAAATGTTCCAAAAAATTCTTGAGATATTTTTGAGGAAAAACAAAATCTTAAAAATATCTTCAGATTTCTGCAGAATTTCTCAAGAAAGCGGCACTTTCTAGAGAAAATTTTGAGATCCTTTTTAGTGGGGTAGTTGAACCACCTGACTTGGGATCCTTGCCTCAGCTTTTCCTAAGTCAATGATTGGCCTTGTACCCTCCCGTTACTAATTCCTTCTCAAAGAGACTGGCGAAATGCGAGACACATTCAATAGGGGACACTTCCGATGAGTTAGTAAGCCCAGACAAAGTCTCTTGTGTTAAAAAGAAATCTCGAAAATTTCAAAATCTTCCTGAAGCGGTATTGTCCTGCTAAAATAAAACTCCAAGAATGAATTTTAGAGAATACTTTGGGCTGTGGATATTATGTGATGTACTGGGTCCTGATGAGATCCGTTATTATTAATCGCGTCTGAAATTGTTCTTGGACCTTCAGTCACTCTTGGCAGTACGCCAGTGTTTTTGTTTTTAATTTTTAATTAATTATCAGTTTTTGTGTTCTTCGTATGCGGTAACATTTTTAAAGGAAGTTCGACACATTGTCTTATAAATTTATTTCATTTTTTTCTTATTTTTTGATTTTTTGAAATTATTTGAATTTCTGTCTATTAAAGAAAAGGCTAGCTATTGTTGTATTAGTATTGATGCTGTCTTTATTTTTCCCTAGCCATAAAGTCTCTTTACTTAGATGCATAAAAAAATAAAAACGTTAAACATTACGGGTTCATTTGCAAAACTCAAACTTGAAGCACTTTTTCATTCTATGTGTATATTTTCCAACATGTTAACTGATGCTGAGAAACAGTGTTGAAATTACTAATTCAGAGACTTATAAACGCTCCAAATATTACTTAGTAAGAACTTTTATTTTCCTTCCGAGGTTGAAAGACAAGAACAAAATAGCTCAACCTTGGCAACATACTATCTCCGGCAAAGGACAACGTCGGAAGTCCCATAATTTCTCTATTTTTGCAAGCTTCTGCATAGGAAGTATATCAAGAGAAGCGTTGTTTATTTCACATTTCACTTCCCATAAATCAGCCCAAAATCAACAACAATCAGCGTTTCAAAGAAGCGCTTTGAAACGGCTTTTGTGATTCTGGTAATAACGATCTCGGTTGCTGCTTTGTTTTGAAGAGGAGAAACGGCCGGCCTTTAAAAGAGGTTCAACGATGCGGAAATGAAAGCTCCTCTAGAGAAAATAAGTGTGTCTCGAAATCAAGGGAAAATGAGAGCAAAACCTCTCATTTTCCTCGAGCACGGGAAACTTCTCCTCGTTATTACACACAGCGACACTTCAAGTTTCACTTTTAGCATGTGGAATAGTTTGGGAGAAAATTGAAAGCTCCATTCTCCGTGTAATTCATCTGTGACAAAGGTACCAGGAGTATTTTTATAGATTTTTTTTTCAAGGCTAATGGGTTGCAACGGATGCATAGGGCCGGATCTAACGGATGGTAAAAGGAAACGCCTACCCTAGCGCTACTACGGAAAATTAAGGCTGAATTATAACTATTAAAACGTTCTTAGTATTTGCTCTGTGGTGAATATAAAAAGAACGAATTGCTATTGTCTATGTAATCATTACTGTGACAAAATTGCTTTTTTCTTTTTATGAACTGCACAAATTATGTACCTTTTCCTGTTACTACCTAATTTTTGCATTTCCCAAATTCCATAATGTTATGTTGATTGGGATTTTATGTACACTGATGAACAAGATTAGGAGATGAAACATTATTCTGAAATATTAGATTTTCAGAAATAAAATTGAGAAATACTGGACAGAAATAAGTGCAATCATGTGTAGATGTTGTATAGTGGATGAAAATCATGAGTGCAAAACGACGAAAAAAATATTCAATAGCATGACCAAGCCACGAGTCCAATTAGGTCGAAAATTCATGTTGAAAGGTGGTGGTGAAAAAATGGTTAATATGCCACGTGGTCGCCTCTGACGCAGGCTCAACATGCACAATGAGTCGCCATTTTGACCAACAAATGAGTTTAGGAGTGCTTGTAGAAATGACATCCACTCCTCCCCGTGAATATTTTTTTCACTCTTAAATAATTCTAAATGGACTTGGTGTGTTGAAATTGCCCTTCCGAACACATCACCAGCATGTTCAATAGGATTAAAGTCGGAAAACTTGGTTGGTCATTCCATTCAGTGAATATCTTCGCGTTCCAGATAATCATTAACCAGCCCAGCCCTATGTAGTTGGGGCATTGTCATTCATAAAAGTTAACGAAGGGTCAATAACACCCCTGATAAGTCAACACAATCTCTAGAAACTCCTCCTTATACTTCTGGACTTTCACGGAACCAGAATCAAACACATGGAGCCGTGTGCGAGTGTCTTCTATGATCACTGAACAGACCATCACTCTTCTGTCACCATATGTGTCCTTCCCCACGATGTTGCTATGATGGTATTGGATCATGCGCTCTTACCATACGAATTCTAGTCGAGAATCAGATTGTGGTCATAATCTGGACCTGTCCGTGAAGAGAACATTATCCCGTTGAATCTGTACCCAATGTATGCACCATTGTAAATTCCATTTTTTTGTGAAAGATAGTGAGTGAAATGAAACCAGCCGGCTTTCTGGCATATAGTCCCTTCTTATAAAGTACTGGAAACTATCTTCCTTGAAATTGATATTCCTGTGGGAGCAGCGAAGTCAGGAGAGAGTTGCGGATCTGTAGACGCCCTCTGTCACTTGGCTGAAAATTCCAAATACCTGCCGTCATTGGTAGTAGTGAATTGCGGTTGTCCATGTCTTGGCCTTCTGTGTTAGATTTAAGACTGTGAACTGTTTTAAAACAATCAGCGTCATTTACATAATTTTACTTAACAATGTTTTTTATCAGAATTTCAGTTTGGAAAGACTCTTTAAATTTTGTACGTGCTGCATTCTTCTAGAATTAGTGTAACAGTTTATTCCATGTTTTTGATGTGTCGTGTTTTGTAGTTACGTTACATGTTTAGTATGTTGTTTATTTGTCATTTTTAGTTTTAATCAAAATAAATTTGTTTTATATGATAATATTGCTGAACTCTGCTGAATAATTTAACATTTTGGACATTGAGGCTGTTTTTAAACTACTTCCCTAAATTTGAAAGATATTGTTGTTACATCCAGTTTTTGGAAACCTGAAGTTGGCACTGTCCCTCCTCACGCCTACCGACGATTCGTCACCTTATATCTTCATTTAAGCGATGATATGTACTCATTCCACCTAAAAATCAACAAAAGAACACGGTTATTCTTGAAAAGCAATAAAAATCCCTACTGTAATACAAAGCTGAAACAGCTGATCAGCTGGACGAAAATTTGTATACCTCCTATTGCAGTAGGTTCTCCAGAAGTACATGAGTACGTAAATTTATCTCAGCGACAACAGTACTATACTAATACTGTGTGGATCCCATCTTCTTCGGATCAGGGCAGTTTTTTAGGGGAAATAGGGGAATATGTTTCTTATCTCTTATTTTATCCCCCAGTGCCTATTTATCAAAAATATAGTTCATTTAAAGCTGGTGCCGAAAAAAAAAGAAAGAAAGAAAAATAAATAAAAATAAACGTAAAAGAAAAAAAGAAAGTAAAGAATAAAACTACGAACAAATTTCATACTCATACTTTGTTGCAATGTGCAATTTACTAGAAAGAATTTTTCCAAAGCATTACTAGAATTTTTTCTCTTATACGACTTGATAGCGAGACAAAATCTCTGTAGCTTAACATTATTTTTTAAAAAATGTTTTTAAGGAAAATATGTAAAAATCATAACGAGGAATCTCAGATGGCTTTACTTAAAAAATCAGTTTGTTGCTTTTATTTCTTCTCTCTGGAATAATTGTACTTATTATCAACGGTAAAATCTTAGAGCAATAGTTTAAGTTGAGCCAAGAGAAACGTGAGCCTATTGGAAAATAGTTGTTTGAAAGTTTAGATTGAGATATGAAATTAATTAAACAAATGTGTTTGGAAACGATATCCAAATAGATGGCAGAAAGCGTTCCAAGTATAGCACTAAACTAGTAAAGAAAGTACACTATATTATATATTCTTAAACATTATCAATAGTTTGTCAATCGCTATGATGAATCTGTAATTGAAAATGATTTAGTAAGCTGTTTTGATATCCACATCACGATTGCGTAATCGGTTTTGAAGCCCTACTTCAGATTCAAGTTTTAAAATTCATTGTTAAATATTGAGATATAAAAAGGAAATGTAACGAAGTCAGCTATAAAATTTCAACATTATTTTAATTTTTCATCTCATCATGTGCCTGAATATGAAAAATAATGATATTTAACAAAAGTAATAACTTTAATCATAAACAATTTTAGCAAAAATTTTCATTATACGCCTGAAGCTCTAAATAGTAATTTAAAAGCAAGAACCGAATTCACTCACATGGAATTTCGTCATTTACTCATTACTTATTTTCTTTTAAGTCTTCGAAAATTTTCAAGAGAAACACCCAAGCCGTTCAAAATTACAACAGCTAAGGTCGGGGAGGATTTGGAACAGGAATTCAAAAGGAATTTTGCGCAAATTACCTTTCCTTTGATGTAAGGATAATTTATTCAGTGACAAATAACCCGCACGAGGTATTTCGGTCGGCATGCCTTCATTTGGAGGTAGCTGAAGAATCGAGGCTGGTATACAAATGAAATGCTCTGTGTTTTCTAATTTATTTTACTTCACAGACGAAAGAAGCCTTTATGAGCAAATTGAGACGTTGATAACGTTTCGGAGAAATGGGGGAAACTGAGATTTCATTTCGTTTTTCAAGGATATTTCTTTCGCAAATTTGTTTCATTTGGGAGCTCTTTATTTTTTTCCAACGTAATTGTAAAAAATTGAGACAAGATTAACTTGTTTTGCCAGAGACTTAATGTGAGTCTCTGATGTAAAGCTTTATTCTACGTAATTAAGCCAGATATTTTCATTTCAAGATTATACTGAGAAGATAGTTATTAAACTTTAATCTTAGTCTGAATTCCCGTAATATGGATACCATGAAAGTTAAACATTAAAATGACGTAGACTTCGCTATTTTTAAATGAAAAATACAAGTCAAATAGGTACTATTAGTTTTGTGGAAGGAGGGACAAAATGAAATGCGTAGAAATATCGATTTTTTCCCTTTTTTTCTTAATTATGGAACAAACCTTGAATTGCTAATTACTTTTTTTCTTTTCGATATAAGAGTGCAAATGTGATTTTCACTTTTCCTTTAGATATGCATGTTTTTTTTCTTTCTTTTTTTTATCCATTATGAGTTTTAACTAATTTTGAATGCTATCTTCCAAAGTTCTTAAACACAGAAATATCATGCAAAAGAAAATTGCATGCTTGTGATGATGTTACATATTTGTACAAAAAATGCAATGAACTTGCATACCAATTAATGTGAAAAATGCATATTAAATAACAATATACGCAGCTAACTATCGAGGCTTTTTTTTTTCGTTTAAAGTTTATTGTTTGAGGAAACAAATTATTTGTAAAATATTGATACATTAGTGAGAGCAAATGAGTTTCGTACTCATTATTATTTCAATGTACTAATTTCAACATTTTAATCGTGATTCCAATTATTTTAATTATATTAATATAAAAAAGAAATTTAAAAAAGGAAGCCGTCATGAACCGATAATATATTTATTGATAAACATACCAATTAATGTGAAAAATGCATATTAAATAACAATATACGCAGCTAACTATCGAGGCTTTTTTTTCGTTTAAAGTTTATTGTTTGAAGAAACAAATTATTTGTAAAATACATTCGTGAGAGCAAATGAATTTCGTACTCATTATTATTTCAATGTACTAATTTCAACATTTTAATCGTGATTCCAATTATTTTAATTAGATTAATATAAAAAAGAAATTTAAAAAAGGAAGCCGTCATGAATCGATAGTATATTTATTGATAAACATAACTTTTAACGCCTGGCATGCAAAGAGGTTACCTTTACAAGCTCAGACATGGAAAAGTTCTTGAACATATGTAGCAGTGAGAAGCAAAGAAATGTAAGTCACAAAATTAAAAATTTGGCGATAACCAGTACAAATGGTAGGTGGATCTCGCCTCTGTCTTGGGGGGCAAGAGGTACCGGTAGCCCTAGTACACTGTTAAAAATTTTCCGGAAAACTTACGGTAATTGTTACTGGCATCCATGTTGTCAGTAACTATTACCGTAAAAATCAAATGTTACTGTAAAATTTTACGGTTTCCTCGGTAGGCCACAGCAACCAATTGGCTCTGGGATCGCTTATTTCTCCGGTATAAATTTTCGTGAAAATCAGTGATGCGTTAGCGATGCCATTTTACAGTAACAATTACCAGAAAATCTTCCTGAATTTTTAACAGTGTAGGTGCTGCTGTATACAGCATGATTTAAAATTTTTAGTTTAAATGGAAGCCTACCTAGGATCGTAACTTTGAACGCGATTTACTCGAATTTTTAAGTGGTCGAGTTACACCAGTTTGCTTCTCACTGCCTTATATGAAATATCAATAAATTAGGATAAATATGTAACAAGATAACTCACATGTTTGCAACAGCGTCGGATTACATTGCACTGAATACTTTGATGCATTTAAAGAAAACTATACAAAAGATCTTTACAGTTGTCGCTTTATGTGCTAACGAAATAAATATAGTTAACTTTGCAAATCATCTGTTATTAAAGGTCCTGTTCTTCTTCAAAATGCTCAATAGCGTTTACAAACTTTTGGTTAAGTGCTACAGGGCCGTAACCAGAAAATATTTTCGGGGAGGGTTTAAAAACTTTTATGCGGAGCTTTGCGCTATTTGTACTAATATTCAAGCCGTCGGATTATCTATTATGAAAGCATTTTATGCAATCAATATATTTATGAAAGACATTTGAGTTTTGGAACAATATTTTTTGGAAATTTTTAAATATAAACGAACATTTAAATGTCAAACCGAACTTTTCGGGAGGGGGAGGGTTGTACCCTAAGACCCCAACCCCCTGTATACAGCCCTGAAGGGCTAATATTGAGAATGAGAGCAATTATGAACGACATATTTGTAGGAGCTTATTATTGGATGGTGCTTTTGAACACCTTTGTTTAGTTCATAATTTCTCGCAATTACTTTTCCATTAGGTTCTTTTCTGTTGAAATGTGAACTATATTTTGCATTAATTGGTATTACCCTTATAACATTTTTTTTTTTTTGTAATTACTGCACTTTCATAACAAATATAACTAGAAATACCATAATACTTCCTTATAACAGAACTTCAATCAAGCTGAAAATTATTATCACGAAGACGACAAAGAAGGTAAGCCGAATTACTTCTTTTAACCACCGGGCATGATGCCATTTCCCTTTACATATCATTAATAAAACATGTGGCGTTAGAAATGTTAAAAATAATAATAAAATTATAATAATAAAATATTTATACATAAAAAAGCGCGTTTGTTTGATGATTCATAGAATTTTTCATCTACTATATTTTTATCCGTAAAAAACCAATGCACTGGTGTATTATCTCGCGAAACATTTGATATACGACGGTTAGAAGGTATACAATTCTTCCGTTTTGTGGAGAAGGGATTTCTCTCATATAATTTATTATTGGTTATAACTAATTAGTTCCGTAATTGTACTACTAAGAATAAACATTTTTATGAGAGGCATTCATATGTTTTTTTTAAATATACTTTTACTGAAATATTTCTGCTCTAACAATCATTCATGTGAATTTACTTTCTATGAAAAAGGTTTCTGAAAAAATACTTCATTTGATTGAATTTCTATGCAAGTTTACTTTTCACGTGGAACACTTCACTCATAGAGCTCACTCAGGGTTGATTTGTTCGAAACCTCTAAGTTCAGCTTATCATGCTCAGTTTCATTTTGAATTGAGTTTTGTTGCAAATACAAATATGTCCAAGAAATAACACTAAGTAACCTTGCCACATAATGTATTTATACCAACTCCGAAATAATGATTATGTACAAAATATATACTTTCAATGCATTTTTACAGAAGAAACAACGAAATAGTTTGTGCCGAACTGATGAAACTTACTTCTCCGTATGGTTCGAATTTTTAGCATAAGCTATCTCCAAGTACTGATTTTTACGGATTAAATCATTTGATTTAATCCGTTTCTTTTAAATTTATTCAAAAACTAAATACATATTTTTTTTCACTTAAAAAGAAAATGATTAGTTATTCGAAACTTTATATGAAAATCATCTCGTCACCGTTTTAGACGTTTCGTCAGTTATGTTTCAGTTAAATTTGCTACTAGGGTTTTTACGTAGAAAATTTGAAAATTTCAAGAGCAGTGTTCCTATAAATAAATGAAAAAAATAGGATGCATTAAACGCGTCGTTGCGTTAAAACAAGATCAATCCAAATTTTAATTTCGTTAATGCTTTCGCGGAGTATATAATTTTAAAAAGAATGATTTTTGAAAATGAGCCCGTTTGTTAAATAAGAAACAAATTCATTTTATTTATAATTGTAGCAGATAAAACAAGAAAAAAATAATAATAACATTATAATAGATCAGAGTAAAAATAAATACTACTTACAGAAAAATTAAGTACGGTCTTTTTTCTGTATCAAATTGAAAACAATTCAAGTAATTAGGAAATACTTCATTAGTTGAATCAGCAAATTATGTTAAGTGTACAAAAATTCTACTTTGCTCGAAATTTTTATTCTATTTCCGAGAGTAAAAAAAAAATCTAATGTAGCCAAACTTTCTGCCATTTTTTCATTTTTAATTCAAATTTCTAATACAAGAATTTGTTTCTCATACTCATAATGCTTAATATTTTGTTTACTTTCCTTGTTAATTGCTATCAACATTACTTTGAAAAAAAAAAGTATGATTCAGATCACCGTGTGCAGTGTTACTGTAAATTGGGTTTCACTACAGCGGTATACTATATGCAAAGAAGACGGATTTCCGTTCGTTTTGCGGATTGGGCTTTGGATGATGGTTTTGAAATAATACCAAGATTGCGTTTAGGAACATTTCTTATTTCCTTGATTTCAAGCGTATTTTTATGGAAGAAATGGAAAACTCGGAGGAAAACGAGCTTCTAATTGAAATTTGCTGCAGGTTTTCTATCATTAACATAATTATCGCGGCAGCAGCGTGTTCCTGTGTCTCATGGATGTTTTATGAGAACATAATAATATGAACTGGAATATTGCTTTAAAAAGTTATCGAATAAGTCACTGAAACGCTGCAACAGTTTGTAAAAACACTCTGCAGTTTAATATCTTGTTTACTTTCCTTGTTAATTGCTATCAACATTGCTTTGAAAAAAAAGTATAATTCAGATCATCGTGTAGTTTTACTGTAAATTGGGTTTCACTACAGCGGTATACTATGTGCAAAGAAGACGAATTTCCGTTAGTTTTGCGGATTGAGAGTAGGATGATGAGATTGAAACAATATTAAGAATGCATTTAGGAAATTTTTTTATTTCGTTGATTTCTAACGTATTTTTATGAAAGAAATGGAAAACGCTGACGAAAATTAGCTTCGAATTGAAAATTGCTGCAGGTTCTCTCTCATTAACATAATTATCGCGGCAGCAGCGTGTTCCTGTGTCTCATGGATATTTTATGAGAAAATAATAATATGAACTGGAATATTGCTTTAAAAACGTTATCGAATAAGTCACTAAATCGCTGCAACAGTTTGTAAAAACACTCGGCAGTTTAATATCTTGTTTATTTTCCTTGTAAATTGCCTTGTTACAATCAAAGTTGCTTCTTAAAAAATGCCTGATTTTCATTTCTGTGAACAGTTTTACTCTAAATTGGGTTTCACTACAAGAGTAAAAAAAAAACTCCGAACAGTTTTTTTTTTTTAATAACGTTTATTTCTAACGGGTTTAATAACAGCAATGAAAAATGTGTAGCGAAAACAAGATTCTAATCGGAAATTGCTGCAGGTTTTTCGTCCTTTTCACAATTATCGAGACAATGTCACGATTTTGTACTTAGTAGAAAGTTTGTGAAAACATATTAATATGGGCAGGAAGACTCTGAAAAGTCATAAACAAAATGCTGAAAATAGTGCAAAAGTTTAAAAACACGTGTAGTTCAAAATATTCTTCATTTTCTTTGCCAATTAACCTGTTACAATATAGCTTTGTAAAAAAGTTTTATTCAAATTAGAGTAGCCCTAGTCAAAGCCCACGGGCCGTATATGGCTCACACGTTAATTTTTGTTAGTCTTGCCCTCCTTAATGGAGAATTATTTAAATTTAGCTTTTTTAAGAACATGTTTATCCTTTTCACTACTTTAAGATTTAAAATGACACTGATTACGATTATTTTAATGTTTATGTCAGCAGCACCTGGCATTCCACATTTCCCTTAATGTAGAATGCCAGGTTGTTAATGAATGAACATAAGAGCATTGATAAACTTGCATCAGGAAAGCAGTTACGGTCATTAAATGGTTTTGATTTCTTGACAGTAAAATCAAATAGTATTAAATTAACACAATATTAAATTTTCTTCAATGTAGGTTTTGTTAAAAATTTTGAATAAAATGCGATTTCTTTGTGGAATCTTTCTAGCCCTCACTGGGGAGGGAGGGGCACAGTGACGCGCGGGATTCAGTGAGACAAAGCTATTTTTTGGTCTTTTTTAATTATACTCTGTAAAAGATATTGGATACTCATCAATCTGCAGCTATTGGCCTTGTGGATTCTGGGGAAGTTGTTGCTTGAGTTTTCAATTCAATGATAGTTCCTTTTCTAATTTCAGGCATGCAAAGTTTTTTTTGTTGACTCTCGCATACATCTATTTGTAACATTTTCTTTTAGGAATAAAAATTAGCCATTTGATTACTTTCATTGTTCTACCTATGCAGCTAATTATCATTCAAAGCATTTTAGATATGCTTAAATGAACTCCTTAAAATGTTGAATTAGAAGAAAAAGGTGGAGTACGGTACACTGAGACAGTCGTATCGGGCAGAGTGAACCTGTGTCCTTATGCCGCATCCTGAATTCTGATTCGAAAGGGATATTTTTTAAAATTTATTTTATGATTTAAAAGTTTTCATCTTACTGCTTACTTTCTTTGCAGGGATTTTTACCTCATAAAAAATGCGAATTAAGCCACGTAAAGCAAAAACAGGGACATTTTCTGACGATTCCATGAGAAATTCACTTGTAACTAACCTTCCGATTCCAAGTGGTCAACGTAGATGATAATAATCTGTAAATAGCAAATAAAACTGATTCAAAAGAGCCCTCTTGCTCTAGTGTAGTGGTGAGTGTTTTCGTTGGTTCTTAGAGTTTCAGAGGGTATTCAAAAACCGAAGAGAAAAAAGGTTGCGTTTTGAAGAAAGAGCATCAAAAGGGTAAAAGTATCATTGCGAGTGATACTCATGGAAACAAATTTTCGAAGAAAAAAATATAAAACTAGAGAAATGAAAAAAAATATCAAAAATATAGAAAAATTTAAGTTCATTTGACAGAACTGATGAGGTAGAAAAAACTAAATAGTCTCAGTGGTTGAAAGCAGCGAATGGAAAATTAAGATTGTAAACTTCAACTGTAAAACCACCTACCGTGTTGCAAATCTTGATCAAGTTTACTTTTAAATGTATATTCTTCATTCTGGTTTAGAGTAAAAATCAACGATTCTGTTAGAGACGGAGCAAACGTGAGAATTCATTCATGCATCAAGATACTTGCAAAGAATTGTATCAGTGAAATTGATCCCGTCAATTGCTCGGAATGGTATATTTTAGTTTTATAACGCATTATTAACAAGTTTTATAAGTCATTTTATATTTTTTCCTCAATAAATACAAAAAATCTATGTCCTAAATGCAGTTTTAATTTTTCGCATATTTCTCAGAGAGTTTTTGTAACCATATAGGGGAAGGTGGCCCAAAGTGGGTGGGTTTTTGAAGAATGTTCGAAAGCTGTAGTTTTTTTATTTTTATCGCAGCAATTTTGGTTTTATTTCCTAGCAAGGTTCTTGAACTTCAAAATAAAAAGTGATTTTTGTATTATTTCAAACCCAATATTTATTAATTATTAAAGTTTACAAACATTTGAAAAACCCGCTTTGCCCTACCAGTGAGCCCAAAGCAGGTAAGCTTAACTAATTGTTATTTGGCACATTTGCCAATCAAATATGAAGTTATAAATGATTAAATTAATCGACTAGCTACCTGATATTAAAAAAAATACATAAAAGAGTTGTACTTATTCAATTTAAAGTCAACACATTTGTTTATAAAACATAAAGAAATAACTGATTAAATAAATCGACTAATTATTGCCGTTCTAAAAAAAAACTTTTTAAACTTATACTGCCATGTGCAAGTAAACGGCAGTATCTACAGAAATGAGCTTCCGAGATATTTGAAGAAATGTGTGTTGGATTCAATATTAACAATAGGAAAATGTTGCAATTAGATGTTTTTTTCGCGCCCGTTTTTCAGCGGAAACCAAATGAGCGAGCTTGTACAGTAAAGATAGCGTACAATAGATGACAAAAATGCAAAAAAACGAAAAATGAAAAATTTGCAGTTACTGCCCTTTACCTGCACACGGTAGTATACTTATCCTACTGCAATAGAAAATCTAAATCAGCAAACGAGTCAAGAAATTATGAATTAATACATAATTAAATCCTATACCCGATTTGCTCTACCCACTTTGCCAGAAGGCGCGGTTTTTTGTTTCAATAATTATAACCTTAAATTTAAAAAAGAAACAAACGAAATGATTGTCGTAGTTTGTAGGTGGATGGTGTCAGAATAACGTAATGTTATTGAAAAGCAGAAAAAAAAAAAAAAAAAAAAGCTGATCTTCGACTAATCACAAATTATAAAGCTTCATTTTTTTAAATGTATCATTTTTTTTTATTTTAAGCCTGGTTGCGCAATGCTGCTTCACTACTGCTTCTCTGGGACTGATTTTAAAACTTGGCGTGTTAAGGTTAACTACGTTCTCAGCGCCGCTTACACACCATGGGGGGGAGGGCATACGAAGGCCTACCAGCTTTGGGCCACCCTCCCCTAAGTACTTTGATTTCTAATATAACTTTCTCTTACATGCAATTAGATTACAAATAAAATCCTTGTAAATTTTGAATCTCTACCCACTATCACAATCACACAATTTTTAAAAAATAATAATGGTTTTTGCATTGAAATTTAGTTTTCTCGCAAGAGCAGAGGGAATTAACCAAGAGACAGGAAACTTTTCATAATTATTTGTATTAAGAGTTTACAAAATCCCGTTATAGGCTCGTTACTTCGAATTTTTCCGGGGGAAGAGGGGGAGTTATGAGCTTAAATTCTATCGGGAAACCAAAAAAACACGCCAATTAAATGTAAAAATATTAGTTTTCGAAACAAGGGGGATTATTGACCCCCTTCCCCCTTAAACCCTCTAAACGACGGCATTGGTTCGAGGGGTGGTTGGGTGTTGTCGTTAAAGTGATTAAAAATTCGAAATATTGTAACGTATAAGGTATGTGGCTACTTTGTTATGTGTCACTCATATTTAGGGATTTTATATATATATATATATATATATATATATATATATATATATATATATATATATATATATATATATATATATATATATATAAATTTCAAAATTCAAGCATCTTGCCAGAGATGAAATAATTAACTCACTGCCTTGAAATTTTACGCATTAGTTTATGTTAAAAGATACGAAATACCCGCAATAAAGATTAAAGTTTTGTAGACGTTAAAATATTTCAAGAATATATACTTTTTAAAAAGTTTTTTGTAAAAATATCAAAATTCAAATATTTTGCCAGAATAGAAGACATCAATTCAGAGTCACGAAATTTCGCACAGCTATTAATGTTAGGGAGTCACAAATTTTTCACACTAAGGGTAAGTGCTCGGCAAAATTTCGATTCTTTCGGAACACCCTAGTTACATATCTATTGCTCAATCATTAACACTTTCATCACGACGGCCGATGTATCTTCAATTGTCAAGATTATATCGTTTTGCTCAAGGGATGGTAGTTAGTTCTTTACGCAGTGTTTTTTCCAAGTTGTTGCAGCATTTCCAGTCATTTATGCATTAATTTTCAGAGCATTCTGGTTCTTAATATTATGTTTTTACAAAATTTCTCCTAGGCACAAAGGTGCGTCATTGCCACGATAATTTTGTAGATGGAAAACCTGCAGCAATTGTTAGTTAGAGTACCTTCTTTCCAACGCAATTTCTAAGGTTTTCATAAAAACACGCTTGAAATCAACGTGCATTTTATAAATGCATTTTTGGCATTATTTTAAATTTGGCATCAAACTTGAATACGCTAAGCTGACTGCATATCATCTTCTTTGAACACTTCATACTGTTGTAATAAAACCCAATTTACAGTAAAACTGCTCCCGATGATAAGGACTTTTTTACTAAGCAATATTGATTGTAATAAGTCAATTTATAAAAAAAGGTACACAAGATCTTGAATTGCACAAGGGTTTCTTAATTATTTCAGCACTTTCAGTGGTTTATTAACTTTTCAGATTATTTCAGTCAGGAGCGTATAAAGGGATTTATTTCGAGAGGCACCGAAGTTTCTTTATAAGAACTTTTCAAATTTATAATTGAAAATTTTAAAATCTGTACGCACAATGAGCAGTATAGCGTTGATTCCGAGATGGGCCTGATGCTTTGCCCTTAAATACTCCTTAGATTTAATTACATTGTGCGTTCGCAAAATTTCTTCTAAAATCTCAAACTATAATCAAAATTCAAATGTTCAACATTGCCGCGATAATTACGTTAACAATAGAAAAATCTACAGCAATTTTCAATGAAAATCTCGTTATCGCAGGACTTTTTCTATCGTTTGCATAAAATCACGCTGGAAATCAACACAATAAATATTTTTAATGAAAGAATGATTGATTCTTTTTTATAATATCATCCATTTCTCAATCCGCTTTGCTAACTTTTGCTTGTCTTCTTTGCACACATTGTACTGTTACAACAATGCCCAATTTACAGTAAAATTGTTACCAAGGACCGAAATTGTGCCTTTTTTTTGGTTACATAACAATATTTATTGTTACTAGTCAATTTACAAAAGAAGTAAACAAAATACAGAAGAATCTCTTTATTTTGAACACTTATGGAACCGAACAAAAGTGTTCAAATTACGGGGATGTTTATTATAGAGGGAGACTGGATAATACATATGAGTGTATTCGCCGGGATCACAAAGAAAGGGGTCCGAATATCGGGATGTTTACATTAGAGAGTGTTCATACAGACAGAGTGAAGGAAAACATGTTTGAAACAGTTGAAAGAGTGTCAGAAAGTTTGAATATATGTTTCGTTTTTTGTTTCTGGAAATAGGAAAAAAAGAATTTCCATAGTTTTTCATCTTACGATTTTATATTATTAGATAAATCGTTTTCATTTTCATGCTTCAGAAAAAGACACCCAAAAGATTTCCTTTTGATGTGAATGATTTCTGTTATGTTTTTCTTTATTCTTAAGCATTTATAATATTGTTATTGTTTGGTTTGCTATCAACATAAAATTTATGTCTCTTATAAAATAATTGCATGTAGTTTCAATGCTCACCTTAAATCAAGTGCTCGCGAAAAGTACTGAAATAAATAAAGTTGTTTTTACTTAGTTTTTTCACTTTACTTAACTAATTATGAAATTTAAATTGAGAACATTTTTTAGATAGCCTTCTGTTTGTGTTTAATATATCATATGTTCATTGATTTGCAAAGTAAAACGCTGTGCTTAAATATTTTAAGTTTTCATGATAAAAACCTTGATAGGTGAAGTTTGCTGAAATACGCTGACCGAGACATTGATAGGGGTTTTCATATAAATTTCACAATAGCCAAATTTTTTTTGCATTAATGATATGTATTTTTTTTAAAAAAGAATTTAAAGAAAATTATTTAGGTCTGGTAGGAAGAAAAAGGAAACGTGGGGTAAACGGAAACAAACTCTATTACCACAGTTGTAATATTTTTTAAAACTGAACTGTTTTTCATTGAAGAATAGATGTGGCAGCATGTGGCTAGTAAGAAATGAGATTATTTAGTTCCTTACCCTTAACCGATAGTTAAATTTAAAATAATAAAAATCAGCGCACGAGAGACGATCTATAAGTTGTAGGTGAGTTATCTTGCTCATCTTTAACCGATAGATAAATTCAAATTTGAGAATCAGTGCACAAAAATATCTATTAATTTATAGAAGCGTCAGCTTACTCATCCTTTCTCAGTTTTTAAAGAAAAATTTGAAAATCAGTGTATGCGAAAGTATCTATTTCGCAGAAGCTCATTCAGCTATTTTCAAAAGATAGGTGAATACAAATACGAAAAACAGTGCATGAGAACATATATATTAATTAGTAGAAACATAATCTTGCTCATCCTGATCGATAGATAAATAAAAAATCGAAAATCAAGCCCTGAGAAACAATATACCAAGTTTGAAGGCTCCTGATCTTGCAAATCCTTAATAGATAGGTAAATAACAGAAACCTGAACCCCTTATCGAAATGCGAACTTGTCAGGCAATGATAATAAGCACTCCAAGCGCAGAAAGCAGAGCGATGCAGCGTGATCCTATGTTTGTGAATGAAGCAAAGCGTCGACACATTGCAATTTTGATCCGTCAGAAGCGACGGAAGCGATCCTTTTCCGCGCGCTCGCTCTCCATTCATTGCGTAAAAAGCACGCAAGCCGCCGCTTTAAACGTTTGACAAATGAGAGCGTTGTTTGACACGACAGTTAATAAACATCTCAGGTCAGCCGTTAAGTCCCTCCCCTCCCCCGATCCTCCACCCCGCGAAGCTCGTTAACCAGCCGTCCTCCCAGGGGGACCCTTTTCCCGCCTCCCCCCAGTGCTAACATCACTCAGCGTCCACCGCAATTACTTGGCCGCGGGCTGGCTTAATTAAATATCAATTATTAAAGAGCGTTATTCTATTAACACATTACATCCTACCGACTGATGAGGGCGGGGATGCGACAGTTGGCGAACGTCTTTCCACACCCGAACGAAGAGGGGGGGGGGGGCGGAACGAACGCTTTTACGAAAGTGATCGTCGCTTCAATCGAAGATCATCCCACTGGGCGAAACTAGCTTTGGCCGAGAGGATTTCCCCCTTTGCTGTTGACATTGCAGCGACAATATTAGCTTTTGGTAAAAGTATCACGAATTAGCCTGGAGCACTTTTCGGTTCTCCCTCACCGATTTTTCTCCCACTTTCATTAGTTAGACTTGAAAATCTAATTAGCGAACACACATCCGGGAGATACTTGCAGTTGAATTCATTTGATCTCGCACGTAACTCGATGAAGATCAGTCTGTAGAGAATTGTTAAAGAGAGCTTTTATTCTTCGTTCATAAATCTCCTGTAATTTTTCGTCATCAGTATTTATCTTCTCTCTCAACACTTTCATCACAAGCGCGTAATTCAGAAATTTAACTCCTTCATTTAAATGCATCAAAACTTTGTATAGCCAACTGATGCTTTATTGCTAAAGTAGGTACTGTTCTGCTCTATTTTTTTTCCGATTATAAGGGTTACTCATTTCGAGTATAGATAAAAAAAATAGGCATTAAATCATTAAAAAAATTAATTTTGCTCTAGTTCGGTTATCAAAGTAATTGGGGTTTTATAGGTGATTTGAAGTTTGTCTTATGTATATTGAGTACTGCGTTGCAAAAACCATACACACATTCAATTTCAAATGTTTCATTCACCCAAATACGTTTTTTTGATTTCAATTTAGTATAATTTAAGTGTATTAAGATTGAATTTTTCATTATGTTGTAGACTCCACTGTTCCTGCTTTGCTAAGTGAAAATGAGTGTTTTGAAACATATTTTCCTTCTTTCTTTTACTTGTGTTTTATATTATTCTATTCTATTTTATTTTATTTTCTATTTTGCTTTCATTCTTTCTTTTCATTTTTTTACTAATTTATTTTTTTCGATTCTCTTGCCAGCTCCCCCCCCCCCCTTTTTTTTAACAAATGTATCTCCGGTTTCCATTACGGATCATATCACATAGCTTCAACAAAAATAATATTTCAAAGTGATTTATTTTGTGGTCAAAATAACCATTCATAGTGAAAATGGTTGGAAACATCCAAATACGTTTTATTCAACACAGAAATATTGTAGTACAGAACAGGAAAATATTTGCTTTGCAATGCTTGATTGATAGTGAAAATGAACTTAAATGCGCACCAGCAGTAATTAACTATCGTTTGCTGAAGAAACTGGTAGTATCAATAATTTTGCATAGTTACTATCAAAAATTTGATTTCAGCGCTTTGAAACTTTGGATTCCTTTTGCACTACTTCTTTAAAAACTGTTATTACTAAAGTTTTTCATATATGTGCTAGAACAAAAAAAAAAAAGAAGAAGAAGAAGAAAGCAAGCACCATCATTTTATTTTCGGAAATCAGAAAACTGCTTCAAGTGAGAAAACTCGAACTATTTGCACTTCTAATCTTTGGACATGAAAAATTCCGCGCAAAGTTTGATGTGAAAGTCATATAATTTTATAGTATTTGTTCTTTAAAACACTAAAAATAATGTTATGTTTAGCTTTTATTTTTACATCTTTGAATTTCATTTTTCAGAAAATCAATGCCCTAAATTAATAGACATGTATTGAGTTCTTGCAGCAATACCTCAGAAATTTTGAGAAGAGATACTGATTTCATTTCAAAATCTGCGAGATTTTTTTGTGCAAAGTAAATGTACATAATGCAAAATTTAAATAATTTTAAATTAACTGCCCTTTCCGCTATGTAATAAAAGCGTTAAATTGTATCCTATTTTCAAAGCGATCAAACGTTCCCTTTTTTTCTGACTAGTTGTGATTATACCAAAGTGAATTAATTCAAAAACATTTTTCTTGCCTTATGTAGTTTCATTTATTTATTTAAAAAAAAATTCTTATGTTTCCATTCATTAGGTTTGTAAAGTATGAATTTCTTTAACATTGGTAGTTTGCTAATTGGCTTTTGTACTGATTTTGCTTATTAAAAAAGTGGGCTATAGCTTCAGAAATATTGCAGTTTTTCGGGTGACACAATAACTATGTTTATCACATATCCTTCGGGTAGTAAGTACTATATGTTTAGCATTTTGTTCTTTATTTAGCAGGCACTCAGAGTACTAGAGTTCTGATGAGATTACATGCAAGAACTTGTCTACTTCAAGCAGTTGTAACTCCTTCGGAAAGTGTTAAATTAGGTAAGGATTGCTTCTATTTCTGGCTGGAACGATGTCAGAGATGTCGTCAGCACCTCGGGACCCCTTGTGACGAGCACAAGAAGTGTCAGCGAATTGTCTGAAGGGACCTTTCCCTGTGTTAAACTAAAGCTATTACACAAACGCGTGTTCAAGTAAAACGCGTTTCGGAAATTCGGGTCCGCTTAGATTTTTGACGGCTGCCTTGATATGATTACGTTGACGTGGAAACCAAGTAGACAAGACGTCTTTTGATCCTATCAGTCAGCACACTGCGGATTACCGGAAGAAATCCTTTTATTTTACCATTTCCGGCACTTAAGCTGAATCATTTCAACAGCATTAAAACGTTGGCTCTTGCTTGGGGAAAAAGAGAAACGCTTTTCCCATTTCTTGCTTGATCGTCCCTCCATGAAAAATTGTCTTTTGACAGTCTGCCGACAAATATTTATTTATTTATTTATTTCCCCTTGGTGAACATTTATTTTGCTCTGAATATTTACTTCAGTTTCAGCCTGCATGAAAATTGCTGTTTTGGTAAACATCATTTCGGAAGGAAAACGTTACGAATAGAGAAAAAAAAATGTTCAGCTCAAATTTATGTCCCATCAGAAACTTCGGCACGCGGTAATTTTTCACGTAAAATTTCAAGTTTTCAGGATTTTGAATATTCATGAGTCATGGTCACTGACTAATAAAGTTAAGGTCGATAATAGTTTTAATATAAAGACAATTAAGATTGGCCATGAAAATTTAGCTCATTTTTATGCACATACAGTTTTGTACAAATTGCGGGACAAAAAAATAATATTTATTTTATCTCCACTCGGACAAATCTTTTACCTCTGCATTTTGAAAAAATTTCGTTTAGAGTTTTTTCTTCGTGCTTTTGACATTATACGTACATTGATGTACCTTTTGTATTAACGTTGATCACTTTTCATAATCGTGTGATAATATAACATCAAAATTACTTCTGCAAAAGGTTGCAGTAATTGCTCTATAGCACAAGCGAAAAGATATTCATTTAAGGATGGAGGGATTAATGTAAATGATTGGATAGAGTAAATACTTCACATAATACATTTTACCTTAAAAATATAGTGTCTTCGCATCTAAATCGTTTCTGCAGTACATTGCAGCAACTGCTTTATTACATAAGTTAAAAAAAGAAAAACATTCAGTTAAGTATGGAAAGATTACATAGAGTTTATCGTCGCTTCAAAGCAATAGTAAGATATATCTTACTATTATTCCTGGGATTAGATGTCCTACTGTTGCTCTGAGGTGACGTTATGTAAAATAGATCAATTGTAGCATTATTTTCTGTAATGCATTGTGTTACAGAATTATTGTGATTCTGTAATAAAAAGTCTCAGCATTGCCAATACACTACTATTGAAACTTTTGTATTGAGCAATTAAGACTTTTCATTTTTTAAATTTTTATTCTTTCCTTCTATCGAGATTCAAATTACAACGTGATATAATTGCTTCATATAAGATTAATAGAAATAAATCATCTAAATATACTTGGGGTGTCCCAATAGTTCGTAAACACTCGCAAAAAATTTAAATTTTACTTACCAAGTAAAAGCAAATAAAATTTCCAAAATGCTAAAAAATTCCATTTTTAGCAAGTTTTTACGAATTTTTGGGACAAAGTAGAACTATTTTCAAAGGAAAAGATGTGGTTGATATTCCAAATAATGGGATGTATGTAGAAGCACATGTATGTAACAATACTATTTGATTTTTTTTAAATCATCAAAATCATTTCAATTGCACACACCATATTACACACTGAAAAATCCCATCTTTCCCTTGAAACTATTTTAATGTCAAATAAATGACAAGCAGTCTGTCGATGGAAATTGTAAAAGAAAAACTCACTAACAAGTCTCAACATTGCCAATACACTACCATTGAAACTTTGTATTGAGCACTTAAGACTTTCCATTTTTTAAGTTTTTATTCTTTCCTTCTTGCGAGATTCAAATTACAGCGTGATTGAAAGAAGCGGAGAGGTTCTGATTGGAACTTGAAGTTAAGTAAAACTTCTTTCTTCACTTTTGAAGAAAAGTTTCAGCAGCATGCAATGCATAAAATCATTTATGCGATTATTCAGAAAATATCGATGAGATTTGCGACTTTGAAGCAAGAAAATTCAGTAGTTTAATTTGATTTCAAGTAGTTTTTTTAATTTATTCAAATAGATTGGAAATCCTTTAAGTATTTCTCATTTATAATAAGAAATCATGCATTTAGTTTTGCTAACATGATTAAATTTTCTCGAAATCAATAATAAAAAAAGGCATTTCATTTTAATTTGATGATTGAATGAATGTAAAAATTTATGCAAAAGAGTTAGAAACTCGAAAGCAATTTTATTCGAATGAAAAGCACTTGTCATAATAATTCATTTATAATTTAACAACTTATACTAATTTCGACTTTACGGTTTCTCTTCCTATGTAATTTTCATTTAAATTACTTTTGATTTAATATTGGTTTGCCAAAGACAAAATTTTAAGTGTTCAAATTTACGTGGTTTGAATTTTTAAAAATGTTTTCGTTAATCAATTATCTTCAAAATTCCAATTATCAGCTTAACTGGAATTCTCAACAATTCAAGGCTTTAGCATTTCAGACGCAATTACTGCAGTTTAAAAGTTTCCCAATGCGAAAATGAATTTGATATTTTGAAATTAAATAGTAATATAATATTAGCTATATTGTAAAAGTTATTTTAATTTAGAATTAGAAGCTTTTTCAGCGTCAAATATTTGCAGGCTATCAACTTTTAAATTTTCTGAATCAGCTTACAATACTTGCCTATATTTTCGTGCATTGAAGGAAATAAAAATGGATTAATTTAATCTATTTAAATATATTAATTATTTATTTAAATGCAATCTAAAATTTAATGCAAAGCGAATGTTTTAATCTCTACTTTCAACAGTACTTATTGTAATACTATCGAACGACATCTGTAAGTGATTAATTTTAAAATTTGAGTTTATTTTATACGAAATTAGATGTGCGCATTATTGATTAACTTGTAATATATTATAATTAATATACACTGATACATACCTTAATTAATAATTACTTAATTTTAAAATACAAAATTCAAGTATAGGGAAAATGAAAAAGAAGTACAGAAGTTGGAAAAACTGGAAGCAAGTGCGTGTAAGTGCCAAAATGAAACATTTAGATATCACTGGAGCAAATGAAGATCATCGGAACAAAAAGGTGAAAGGTCAATAAATTGTTCCCGTGTTTCAGAAAATCATACTTGAAAGTCAAAAACCCCAGCCTTTCTTCATTGTGCAACAAACTTTTGGGTGATTTTTTGCATTGATTCCTATCCTTTCTTACATGTTTAGAGCAACAAATTCTGCTCTAAAAACACTCCATGTTGCCCATATTGAACCTCTAACAATAAAAAAAAGGACCTTTCGCCTTTTATCCCTGTACTTTTCAAGTGGCATGAGAAATTTGCATTCGGTTTGGCCGCATAGATTTTCTGATGTATACGTTACAGAATTATGACAGTATTTTGAGAAGCAATACTTCAAAAAAAAAAAAGAAGAAGAAGAAGAAAGAAAGAAAAACAGAGCATAGAAATAGTATTTTAAGAAATAACATTTAACTGGAAATAGTTATATCTAAAAGTTTACAAAAAGAAAATACGCAATCATATTTATGAATAAAAAATGTTTTGCTATATCCTCATTACAAGATCTAATCCAGTGCAATCTCGAAAATAACTCGTATTTTTTGTGTTCATTGCTAGTTAATAATTAAATTGTTTATGGAAAAGTATTTTGAGAAAAGTCATTCGGAAAAATAATGTAAAATGTTCTCTGCATGGTTCCATAGTTTCCTGAAGCATATTATTGTTTTAAAAAGCTTATGAATGCTGCACTTGTGTTAGAACAATGGCAGTTTGAGAGCTCTCCTTCTCCCGCTTTAATCTTAAATGGTTATTTTTATCCAAGAACACTTCAAGATAATTTCATATATGGCATAAGGAAAAATAGCAAAAATACAACTACAAATTTAAAACCATAATGTGAAGCGTTCGGTAAAAATAATGCAATAGAAGGATCTTTTTACTTTTGAAATTTGAAGATAATGAATGGTATTTTGAGAACCAACGTTTCATTAAAAAAAAACCTGCTTACCGCTTCCTATGAAATTTGAAGTTAATGTTGTCTGAAACGATTTCAATGCTGCTAGGTTCTAAAGTTCTAGGGCGATTATGGAGCTGCTGTATTGCGAGACATGTTTCGTAATTATCTAGCTACAAATCTTGAACTGGTACCTTAAGCCACATACCTGTTTTTAATGATGCATAAAACTGCTTTAAAATAACTATCAAGATTAAGAATTGTTGGTTTTATATATCATGTGACCGCATATTACTCTATGCAAATAGAAATATAACACGAAACAGAAATAAATTACTGGACTAAAAATAAAATTCGTCAAATTTTCGTGGTTAAAGTTGAGATAGAGTACAAGAATGTTTTTTATTTTTAATAAATTAAACGACATTATAATGCTACGGTTTAATACAATTGATTTGGAAGAAAAAAAGATCAGTATATTGATGCATAGAGGGGGGGGGGTGCCCTAAAAAGTGGATATTACTACTGTAAACGACGTAGCCAAGTTGAGGTCAGCAAACATTTGCCTTTTTGCACTCCTATTCAACTTTCAGTACATTGCTATATACATTTCTCTTTTTTTCCTCCCCTTTTTATCAAATGAATGAAAAATTGCAAGAAGGGAAGAACAAAGGCTCGAATTTGATTTTCCCTGTTCACAAACTCAATGCTTGTAACCTTTCCAAAACGCCAACAAAATTACCAACCTTCTGTGCTCCAGATGACAGTGGTTTATCAGAAGAGAAACTTGGAGATAACTCAGGATTTTTCAGCAGCATTGCTGTTCATTCATCATGGGTAGATAGATAAAAGCGAATGTAAGCGCGGAAAGTGCGTGGAACAACAGGCTATCTAGCACAAACCCCGGTTGAATTGAATCCAGTCCCCGTTTCATGCATTTCCGCATAAAAGCTGGAAACTCAGTTTACCTTTTCAGCGGTTATCTGATTTCGGAAGAGTACTTCAAGGCCACCCAAGGGGCTGCGGCCCTTCTTTTGTTCGATGGGATCAGAAAGCCTACCTGCCGGTCACTTTCCCCTACAGGCAGGATGGATTTCCCTTTTTCTTCCCCGTTGCTCCTCGGGTCTACTTGCTGTTGCAGAGGGTCAGTCGGTACGCTCTTCAGTTTCTGGAAAATGCATTTTTTCCCCCTCGCCTCGTCTTTTTCCGCTTCTTTTTATTTACTTTGAGCGGAACAACGAAACTGTGGCTTTGCTTCAGCTAATAGCATTTCATGATTCAACTCTTCATATGTATATATACATGTACACAAATAAATGTATGTATGTATAAAAAAATAGCGGCAGAAGACTCGGGAATAAAATGCAACTCGAAACGGACGCATCTCAGAAGAAGAACTGCTCTTAAAAAGGAGAAGATAAAAACGAAATAGCAAACTGGAATAAAAACCAAAGATACTAAGAGCACAACTGCATTTATGGAAACGACATTTATTCTATGTAGGCTTTTCTGCCTTTTTCTGTTGGATGGGCATATTTAAAGTAAGGCATATCATTTTGAGCAAGATTAAAAGAAATGCACATTTAGCCCGATTTTGAACTTTTGCACAGCTTCTTTTAGAATTCGACGGTAAAGCACTCAGCTTATGCGAAACCATTTTATTGTTAAAGCTGATTATATATCGATGGTTTTATGCTTTCAGACGCTCGGTATTATCAAATTGAGTGAAACACCTACTGTTAATGGTATACATTTGCTTTTAATCACTCAGGGTGAAATCGGTACAAGAAAGTATACATGGGGTTTTAAAGAGCGGAAGAACATTAAGGGAGTTCATTTTCCTCTTATGATTGTGTTCAATGTAAAACACTAAACATAGTTCAACACAAAGAAAGTCCTTTTTTTTTCTCACGTTTCGTATTCTAACCTGCAGCTTTAATGAACAATAATGACAACCCCTCCCCCCTCTCCTCCAAAAAGAAAAGAGGTCCTTTAATATTGTGACCATTGACATAATTTTTACATTAAACAAAGCCATGATGCAATTATTTAACAAGAAAGTATACCTAGCTCTAGACTTTTCTTTAAACATTCTCTCACATTTATATACACGGTCTTCACTTTCTATTTCTTACCTTAAAATATTTAATTCTACACTCAATTTCAAGTTGATAACAGTAAAAGTTATTAATATATATAAAAAAATTTAAGTACTCTACAAAGGTTGAACAATTAGTAAAGTGGGCTTGAAGAAGTTTGAAGGGAATTGAACAACAATCATAAAGCAATTAAAAATGAAGCTCTTTCACAACCACAATAAAAATGTTAAGGGATGATGTATGATCGGAAACATAATCCTCTTGATATTGCAAAAGGGTCAAAATAGGCTGTTTTCCAAGTATTCTCTGATTATCATAGAAAAAAAAATGTAACTGCCCTTTAACCGCAATAAAAAGTAAATGGGCCGCGAAAAAAATGCAGAGCATAAAGAGAAGAGTCTTCAAAAATACTCAGTAGAATCTCGACATTAGCCCCTAAAAAATCCTTTCTTAAATCAGCACAACAGTCAAAAAAATTCCGATCAGAGTAAAGGCAAAAGTCCCTAAAATTCCCATTAGAATGAGGAAAATAGTCCCGCAAACTCTAAATAAGAAAATGAAATACACTCCCTAAAATTCCCTATTAGCATAAGGTCATAAGCATAAGGACATCTAAACATCCCTGTCAGAATAAGGGTTACAGTTTTCAAATAACGTGAACAGCCCCTTCCAAAATGTCTACCAGGATAAGGGAAATAGTTCCAACCCCCATACCCTCCTTGGAATGAGAAAGAATTTTAAAATGACATCTATATTCTCTTCTTTTTTAAAAAACTCCAGCAGAATTGGAACAATAGCTCCAAAAAATTGAATACGTTCTCCAAAAGTCCTCATTTGAATATCGACGTCAATCTCCATCATCCAAATCTCCATCAGCTTCAACTTTTCTGTAATAAGGTAAACGATGCATCCAAAACTCCTGATTTGATTAAACGCAACAGTAGAAGTCTCCATTAATGCAGCTAAAATCCATGATGATCTTTTGCAGGTAGTAAAATGATATTAATAAATCGCAGGCAAATAACCAAAAGGGAAAAAATTGTTAATTCCCCGATTACAAGAAAAGTCTCCATCAGATTTTTCTTCTCAATCATTTTATTCACGCTACGTAAAACTGAGCTCTTGCAGACGATAAGTATCTAATTTAAAATTGAATTTTACTTACTTAAAATTGCTTATAACTTTTCTCATGGTCAATTTAGATTCTTTGTTGTTTCAAATCCAGAGGAAAAAGATCTTCTAAGGGGGTATATTTCACGGCTATCGAGACGATACAATAATTATTTCGGGTAGAAAAAGTCATTTTAAGCTAGTTTCGGGTTAGGAATTAAAACACGAACGTAACTTTTTAAGTATAAAAAGCACCATGTGTTCTATTCTGAATTCTTGATTACTTGTGTACAATATTTCATGGTGATCAGATCAGTAGTTAAAGCGTGAAAAGTTACAAACAAACATGTGAACATTTTTTTCCTTTCTTTGTTTTTCAAAAAATATTATCAATTTCTCAGCGTAGAAAGGTCCTCATGATTCAAAAGTCTTTTTTTTTTGTGTCATGAAACATTTTGGGATTAAAAAAAGAAAAAAAATTCTTTACTTTCCTGTATTTAAGGGGGGTACATATGAACGCGATTTAAAAATGCAGGACAAGCATCATATTTCAAGAAAATAATGTTAAATATAAAATATACACGTTTGTACCAATTATACATTTTAAAGTTTGTAGCTGTTGTAGTTGTTGTGTGTGTTTAAATTGAACAGTAAATGTGTCATTAAGAAAATATTTTTTAACAAATATATAACTATGCTCACTACAAAATTTAGTCTTGAAGCCTGTTTTGATCACTGGATATTTACGAAAAAACTTACTTAAAAAAGACTACATGGTACAAAGAACATTTTATTATGTAAAGATTATTCTCATAATATATTGCTTTAAAGCTTCATATAGAGAATGATAATGTATTTTAAAATGATTAACTGCAATTTTTATCTCAACAAAAATATTTTGTCTCTCGTAAGTATTATATAACACTTATTAACTGACCAACTATTTAATGACAAAAAATTTAAAAAATAAAATATTCTTTAAAAAAATAAGTAAATATTTATTAGTATTACCAACAATTAACAATAAATTTACAAATTGATTATAGAAAAATAATAATTTTAAATATTTACGCATTTTTGAACATTTACAATAACTTACAATAATAATAATACACTTGCGAAGTGGATATAGGAATTGTTCACATATGCTCCTGATGTTGTGTTCACAAGTGTCCCATCATCTACCTTAGAGCTAACTCACAAAAATGGAGAATTTTCTATTTAAAAATTTTTTTTAAACATTGTCATCAATTCACTTGAATTTTCATCCAATATCTGCAATGATTATGTTTAGATAACAATTTAGTTTAAAATGTGTTTTCACGAGTAAAAAACAGTGCTAAAACAGCAATATTACATACAATACCTGCTCCGACATAGAAGTTATCACCCCAGCAACATTAAAAGTCTCATTGCCCTAAAAGTGTTCCCCAATAGGTAGGACTGTTACTGCCACTAATTGAGAAATTTTCAAGATTTTTTTGCTTTTGATTAAATCTGAGTAAAACATAGCATGCTCACATGTGCCCCCTTTTCCCCTATATGCACAAGTTATATGCATTAAAATCAGCTTGAAGGTTTAAGCTCTCTTTGAAGGAATAGTTAAGGGAAGGAATGCTTAAACTACGTAGTAATTTAAATAATGATATATAATTCGGTTTCTCTTCCTCTTTCCTCGTGTTTTACTACGTTTGTTTTCTAGACGCTTCCATAAAGCTACATTATTTCTAAAACCATTTTCCGCTGCAAAAATCGGAAAACACATTTGATAACCAAACGCGATTTCATAAAACTAGGAAGAATTTGAAAGCAGGAAGAAAATTTTCCTAGTAGATTATACAATTAATAGTCGAATGGCAGCTTTTCTATGTCGTAAATTATTTCGGAAAATGTTTGGTCTACAAGCTAATTTTCATCCAACAAAAGGTACTTTAAAGTTATCTATCAAATAACAATAATAACAATAATAAAAGGTTGCACACGCAATGTTTAAACGTTTTATAAGCATTGTAACATGGTTATCGGAACGTTGACCACCATTTTAAAACGTTTATGAAACCCAGTGAGCGTACTTGAGTTAGTTTGTTTTTCGTTCCTTGAAAAAATTAGAACTAAAGTAGGCAGAAGAGAAACATTATACCGCTTAAGAATATACCTGCTCTTCATTTATAGTAACGTATATACATAATACAAAAGTCGTATTCACGAGATTATACTGTGGGTAAATATGTGTACGCATCTGTATGTAATCTTGTCGAAAGATTGCATACAGATGGATATACATATGTACCTTTATCTACGTGAAAAAATATAAAGCCCCCTTCCCCATATATATATATATATATATATATATATATATATATATATATATATATATATATATATATATATATATATATATATATATATATATATATATATATATTTATTTATTTATTTATTTATTTATTTATTTATTTATTTAGGGCATTCAAAAAGTAAGTTACACTTGTTTCCCTGTAGATGGCAGCATACCGTAACAAGAAGGAAACGTGCGCAGACGATACTTAGGCTTCCAACTGCAGCAATTTCCTTCGGACAGTTTGAATCGTTGCTGCGTAGTACGAGAAAATATGGCGCGGCAACTGGAAACGTACTCCAACATTGAAATCTGCGGAACAGTACGTTTCTTTTGGACAAAACGTTTAACAAGTACAGAGATTCATCGTATTGTCCTCTTGCACGACAATGCAAGACCTCACAAGGCGCGCACAACACAGGATTTGCTTTGCAGTTTTGGATGGGAGGTCTGGCAGCATCCACCCTACAGTCCCGATCTGTCGCCCTGCGACTTCCACGTGTTCGGCAAACTCAAAGAACATTTGGGTGGAAGAGAATTTACCAGCGGTCACCAGGCTCAGACAGCTGTTCTAAGATGGCTCAAGGACCAGGGAGCGGATTTCTAGCGTCAGGGCATCGAACGATTAGTGCTACGGTCCGATGAATGTGTGCAGCGACTGGGAGATTTTGTAGTAAAATAGAGTGATGTATCTGCGTCATATTGTATTGTATGTATATATATATATATATATATATATATATATATATATATATATATATATATATGTGTGTGTGTGTGTGTGCGTGTGTATATATATATATATATATATATATATATATATATATATATATATATATATATATATATATATATATATATATATATATATATAGTGAGAGAGAGAGATAGAAAGGTAAGTGTGAAATAATAAATTTAAAAAGATTAAATAGAAATATATGCAATAAACTCCCTCCGTTAGAATAACATATTTTATTTGTTCATTCATATTCCACTATTCTTTTCCTCCTGCGGTCGATCTGTCTGAAAGCGGAATATTTCTTTTCTTCAGCAACCCTCATCACTTCAGAAACGATATACACTTTGGACGCGTGCATTATCGTTTGCCTCGCTGGCGCTCACCCCCGAAAATCTCTCTCGGAACACAAAAGGCTAGGGCTAAAAGGGCCGGGAGATACTCCTGTGGGAGGTTGAAAAATGAGAGGGATAATGAAAGCGGGAAAAATCATCTCGTGCAACCCTCCAGCAAACCACCCTGTCAAACATCTATTAGCGTGCCATGTTCATTTCGAGGCCTTGATCCGAAGCTAGCCGAAAAGTAGTCCGGATTTCTCCCGGGGGTGAAAGATTTACCCATCTCTGTATTGTGGAGGAGGAACACTGTACGGGTCATTTATCTCTCGAGTCCGATCCGATTCGACGGATTCTGCCGACTCATTCCGAGTTGATTCCACCTGATTATTTTCATTCTGGGGTATCGCCTTTCACATTCGACATGCCTCAGCAGCGGATCATAAAAAAAATGAACACGTTAAATCCAATTATGTCAGGTAACGTTCTTTATCAATAAGTTGTTCACAAAACGATTTTTAACCAATAATTCTGAATTCATCAATACGTAGCATTTGAGTCTTTTTTATAAGAATACCACGTTTTATTTTATTTTTTTATATTTATTTATTTGTTTATTTATTTATTTATTTATTTGAGGAGGAAGGGGTATCGCCTTTTGCATTAGACATAACTCGTAAGCATCACAAAAATATGAATAGGTCAAAATTAATTCGACGAAGCAGAATTGAAATTCTTTGACTAAGTGTTCACCAGTTTTCAAACAATAAAGTAGCGCTCATCCGATATAAAGCTTTTGCAATTGTTCATTCTTTCAATAATCGTTTTTTTTTTCTTCTTCTTATTCTGGAGACAGGCACGTACCTAGAACTTTGTTAAGGGAGGGGGGTCCAAGGTTGCACGAACTTCAAAAGAGGAGGCATGCTAAAGCAGAATTAGTAGCTTATATTTACGTTAAAAAATAAATAAATAAATCCAATTAAAACTAATTATGAAAATATAATAATTAACCAAAATTAATTAAATAATTAAAATTGATAGAGCAATTAGTTTTAGTTAACAAAAATTTTATATTAAGTGGCAAAGAAATTATTGTCAGTTTATAAAATTAACATTAAACTAAAAGTTATCCCATACTAAGTTTTCAAACATGGATAGAAAAATTCCATCAAATAAGCTTCCTCTGTTCTGATGCTTTGAAAATGAGTGATAAAATTCCTATTAATAAAAAGTTCACAATAAAAGAAAATCGGAAAACGAAAACTGTTCTAGGGATTACTTGGAAAATGCAGGTGATATTTTAATGAAATATTTAAGCTTTGTAATATATTTCAACAAAATATGTACAATTCATTTTATTTGAAAAAATGAAGAAATCTATATCTATCGAGTCGAATGCAAAACTGTATGAATGTTATATAACGTAATTCCGCCACTCTGTTCGATTTGAACAACATTTCTGACAAAATTCAACCACCCTCTCGACGAAAATATTCGCAAGGTTTCATTTTAAATTGTTTTTAATTAACACTTGAACTAGTTCTTTATTTATTTACGTTTATAACTTTCTCTTGGTAATACGAAATAGAATGAAATTTCAAATTTTATCCGTTTTCTAATTATCATTTCTAACCATCATTTAAAAGCTTGAACAAACTATTAACTCTTTGAGGGACTGAGACTTCCTTTGCTGAAATCATTTTTTTTTTTTTTTAAGGCGTATTGCCGTTTTTTTTATCGTTATTATTTTTTTGCAACGAATTGGTAAAATAAGCTATCTTAGGATCCGTTATGGTATTTTTTTTCTTTCTAATGGAGCTTCGTTAGAGGCTTTCGGACCTAGTGCGAACCACCTATATGGCATCTAGTCTTTTATATGTTACCATTAAGGCGCGGATGTGACTGGCACGGGAAATTTTGACGCCGAGTTTCCACCAGATGGAGACACTTGAGCTCTCTGCGATGCGAAACTGCACTAGGCGTTTAATTTTATCAAGCCAAACAAATACCTGAGAGATCTTTTACCTGGCGGATTATGGAACGTATAATGATTAAAATTAAGTATCTATGTATTTTTATTTTAACAACATTTTGGGGAAAATGTAAATGATTGCTTTTTATAAATGTTTTTTCATAAGGTCATGAATGATTTGAACATTAATGGCAATTTTCCTATGATGTTTTCAATTTGATGCTTCATTTAAAAGATCAAGAGGAGACATTGCACCTACCTATCTCACCACCAAACACGAGTTCCGTTTATTCCCTGTTCTACAGGGGAAACGGCAATATGCTCTTTTACGAATTATCGAGACAATATTTGATTATAACCTGGTTACTTTACTGTCTTTATTAGCAGTAAACAAGTGTCAGACTCGAAACTGTCATAATTTGGAGTCAAACGTCAAATTTTGATCATTAAGGTAGTCTTCGTCCCCTTTGCGATAATACAGCAGCATCAAATTAGATACATTTTCAACAATATGTATGCATAAAGCTAGCCAATTTTTGGAAACAAAACTTATAGGTTTCTTATAGCCTCAGTTTGAAAATTTTTTCTCCTCAGGCATCTTATGTTCCAAAGTCTAAAAACAATTTTTTGTAAAAGCTCTTATAGTTATTGTGGTTTAAAATACGGTGATGATTTAAATCAATCTTCCAAAATTAATATAACAATAATAACACTTCTGGTTCTTTCATTTTCAAATTGGTACAACTTCCATTCTCGGAGCAATTTTGTAATCATCCTGTATTCTCGAAAGGATATTATATTTTATAACGTAGGTATTGACTCTTTTTTTTTTTTTTTGTGTGTGTGATGTTAGTAAAATATATTCTATTGCAAGAAATAGCTAATAATTTTCACTTGAAGAAATTAAGAGTTAAAAAAAGAAAATTTACTTCGTATTCACCTTTTTAAAATTATTTGCTTGTAACGCAGTAATTTATAGTTAAATGCACATGTGCGTTTTTCCGAGTCAATTTTTCCGTATTCCAATATCGACTTTCAAGTAATTGATCAATATTCTCTAAATTAGTTAAGACTGCAAATTATATCAAGCATACCTTTTTAACACTTTAAGGGAGATTTCTAGAAACAAAATATGCCTCGCTAATCTAAAGAAATAGATATGCAAAAAAATAAAAATAAAATAAAAAATTAAATAAAGGAACGAATCAAGTAGTAGCACCTTTAATACAAAGAAGCTAATTTATTTTTTTTTCATCAAAAAAAAATCTTTAATCGCTTTCATAAATAACAAAAAAAGAAAAAGAATTAAAAATAATAAGCTTATTAGAATACATACATTGCATTAAAAAAATCGTTTGTTTTTTTCCCGTTGGCCAAAAATAATTTTCAAGAAATTAATAAACATACTTAAAAAATAAAATAAAATGTCCTCTTAAAGAAATAATAAAGAAAAAAAAAAGTCTGCGCTGCTCCTTATATTAAATCCTAAAGGGCTCCGTATTTCGCTGTATTGGTCTCGTTGCCAAAAATAGAATTAATATTAAAACTTTAGAGTCAAAATAAAAACAAGTTATATCAATAAAAAAATATATATATTTTTTAGAATAAAAACCAGGGAAGCGGAGTCGGAGTCGATCTGATTTTTGGGTAAAAGAGTCAGAGTCAGGAGTCGAAGGTTTTAAATTCAAAGACTCGGAGTTGTAGTCCGTCATTTTCCCTCAAAGTCCGCAATCCCTGCAAATGTTTGCGCAGTCGGAGTCGGACTTGTCTTGGGGATAAAGGAGTAAAAATTTCAGTCAAAGCAAATACTTAAAAATTATGGCTTTGGACAAATAAAAGTAATGGCTATGAAACTTTCAAAAACTGAAAAAAAAATGGGGGGCAGCATTTCCAAAAAAAAGGCGACGCGTAGGGGGAAAACGGTGTTCATATCGTCACCTCAGGAAAACAGTAGGATATCTTACTGCTGTTTCTGGGATTAGATGTCTTACTGTTGCTCTGAGGCGACGATATTTGGATTCTGGGAGACATTTTACATAAGAATCAGCCAGAAACTATTTGCGTGTTTCGAAGCGTTTTTCTTTTGTTCAAAAACCCATGATGTAATGCCAAGATATATTGATTTGAATTACTTTTGCAGGTACACATCCACTCACTTAAAAAAAAAAATAGCAAAATTCAAGTACAATGCATATTGCCGGAAATAAAGCAATTCGAAATTTTGCCCATCATTTTGAATTACCACTTATATATGCAGGTTCAATGTCATTTTTACTTTTACACGTTGTGATGAGAGTCGTTTTTTAAAATTATTATTATATATCAAATTTAATCAAAAGTTATTTAACTTGCTTTAATGTAATTTTAAATGACTTACACTACTGCCATGATGGGTTTACTGAAAGAAAGTCAAATACATGTAAAAACTTATGAGAAAGTGATGTTCCTCCTAATAGGAAATTTTGACTGCTGATCCAAACAACGGCAGGGAAACTGCCACTTCACAGTTATTCTCAACTTAAGAGCAGTTTCGGTAAGAGGGCAATTTTCGTGCCCCACTGGTGGGCAATATATTTTGGTACTGTCTTACACAATTGGTACACTTAATACTATGTAAAAAAAACCCGGAAACGTTCCTCAAAAATAATGGGCAGCTAATCTGCGCCTAAATTCTGCCGATAACAGATCTGTTAAAAACAGGAAAAATTCCCGATAATAGTCAACAACCTTGCTGATATTAACCTGGAACCTTTCTGAAGAATTCAGAAATTTTCTTAATAAAAGCCAGTAACGTTCCTGGAGTAAATCAGGAACCTTCAGTTTAATAGCTTGGTTTCTCCAGGATCTCCTAGAGAGATTGGTCTCTCTTAGATTTGCCAGGAAAGCTCCTAAACATCAAAGCAAATATGGTCAAATATAATGAGAAATTGCAAGCCACTATCTATTACTTTATTTGCCTGCGGTTCTTGCAAAGCTATATAGCCTACAGAAACTGCGTTTCGTCCTCGTTTGGCAATCTGTCAATTGAAACGGACCGTAATTGAGACGAAAGCGGTGCACCAAATAAAAACGCTTAGTATATATTGACATTGTAGCTTAAAATATTTTCCACCTCAGTGAGAGTCTACTGAGAAAGAAGTCTAAATTCATGCAGCTTGCAGCAATTCATGAAACTTTTTGCAAAGATACTTGACTTTAACAGGAAACTGGTGGAAACACGTGAAATCCTGGAGCGTTGCCTAGAGATGATCTGTTGCGTTTCGAAATTTCCTCGCAGGGTCGAAGAATTTGAGAGGAACAGAAACCCATGATTAACTCAACCGGTAAAAGTTTTGGCTACTAATTTATGCCACTACCATTCTAATCCGTTCATATAAACGAATCAGTAGTATTAAAACCTGTGCGCGTCTCTCTGTGTGTGTGTGTGTATGACTGTCTATGGACTGTGAATGTCTACCAGGTCAGTGCTGGAACCGTTAAATACAGGACATCCAGGGATATTCATTCCAACCTGTCTCTTCTTAACCTGAAGGAGCCGGAGATAAAGGACAAGATTTTCTAAGGACATCCGCGGGAAAAAGCATCAAAATCATGAGTTGCCAGTATTCTTCAATAAAATATTTCATTAAAATCATGGCTTGTCACCCGCTGCAGGCGGCATTGAGCCACCACACGTAGCAAACAGGGGTTGACGGGAAAAACGAGCAGGGGGCGGGGGCACTCAGTTTTCACATTAAAATTTGCTCGATACTAACTTCCAATTCACATACATACTGTTGCTCAGTTGCTACTTGCTGACAGAAGCTCCCTTATTAATTAAAATGAAATCCCAATTTCCCACAAATAGTCACAATTTTCTCAAATTCTGAACAAATGTTAATTAATGAAAGACTTTGTGTAACATCAATAAATCAATTTGCTTAAAATCTTAATCTTTGTCTTCAGCTGTGAAATAGAGAACTTTATGCTAAATATTTTAATGCACTAGAAAATCTGGAAGCTTCTTTATTAAGTTGCTAATTTAATACCATTTTCCAAATGAATCATTTTGATTTACCTAACAGGAAAATCACGTTTCAAAATTATCAATTATATTAACTTAATATGAAAATTAAAAATTTATTTTGCTGTATGCTTGGGGCAATCACGTGGGAAAGAAATTCTGCAGCGTTTTAAGAAGGATATATTCATTCAGATATTCATTGCTGTAAAAAATTAATAAGATTTTTCTGTAGTTAAGCTTTTCAAAACTGTGAAAGAGCAACATTTAAAATTACTCAATTTGCATCTGTTGAATTAAAAGAGCTTTGATTTATCAGAGCATAAATTTATCAAGCAAAAATTTTGCATTGATTGTGCAACTTCGTTTTGAAAGTCGTGATATTCTACCCGGTAAAAATTAAGATAATAAATTCTAAATAAACTCTCTGGTCAGTGAATGTAGCAGTATATTGTGGTTGAAAATAGCGAGCGAGGAAAAAAAACGCTCAAGCGGTTAGAAAAGTATCCGACCCTTTTTTATGTGAAAACCGAGCCGACTCTGAACCTTTCTGCGCATGCGTGAATTTTTTCCCGTCGGTCAATATCGTCAGTCATAGAAAATAGAGTTTGACTGACGTAAAATATAGTGACGACTAAAGCAGAAATACCTTTCGATCGTTTTTTTTTGGGGGGGGGGGGGGGTGGGGAGTAGACAGAAGTCGCAAAAGGCCATGTCAGGAGAGTAAAGGAACCTAATGAACTACAGGGATCAGGTTTTTCGCCAAAAACGTCGAAATCAAATGCGCGAAATGTGCTGAGAAATCGTAACCAAAAGCCGTTTGTGTCTGTTGAATGGTATTCCCCTTGACTCTCACCCAGTTTCTGAAAAACTTTGATGCAGTATCGCTGTTTCAATCGTTCCACCATTTTTTCCGAAAAAAAAATCGACGAGAGTTCAACACACTAACTCAGTCAAATTCTTCTTGCCAGTTACTGACTCTATTGGCAGATATGAAAACGCACTACGGTTCAAGGTCATCTGATGAAATCGCGCTTGATTCATATCCATCTAGTTTTTGCAAAAAAAAAAAGGATAAGGTCGGATACTTTAAAAACAGCCCTGGTTTATAACATCTTTTAAATGAATTAAATTCGCAGATCTTGATAATAAGATCGAAGTGTACATTAATCATCTACAGTGGCTCCCAAAAGGGTTCGTACACCTTGAAATTTTGTAGTAAAACCAAAATAACGCAAAACTGAATTCGAATATGAAGTCCATTTTTTTCCACACCATTCCTATGTCATTCTGAATAAAACCCAGTAGTTTTTTTTTTTCTTCAAAATATTGCCAGATTTTATTTTTGAAATTCGTCCAAAAACGAAGAGAAAGAGAAAAAATACGCCACAAAAGTCATCGTACACTGAAATATTTCGAATAAATTCATGATTAAAATTATCATGTGTGGGTTTTTTATTATTTTTGCATTGTAATGACACTATAAAGTCATTTGCCGTTAATTTTTTGTCTATTTATTGAATAATATTCTGCTTATTTTGAAATGGCAGGTATGCGTAGAAAACAACAAACACGATTCGAAATTTGATTTTTTTTTCCTCACAGTAGCAATAAATTGGGTTGAAATGTCTCTAAATTAGGTAATTTATACCATTCTATAGTGAAGTGCTTGATAAAATGCTTTAAAGACAAGAATCGGATCGAAAACAAAGTAAGAAAAGGTCAACTGGCAAAGTTAACAATGCGTGATCAGAGGTTTACAGTTAAACAAATTATGAAAAATACACATCTGAGTGCTGAAAAAGTTTTTGCAGAATTGAATGAAACATTTTACGTTTAATTTTCACCTAAAATTGTTCGCCAAGTTCTCTGATTAGCTGGATTAAATGGGACCTCTTCCTGCAGAAATTTTCTTGTTCGTGCATAAATTTTCTTCCGTCGTAATATCAATGATAAATAAGCTCAAAACGTTTTGGAACAACGTTTTACTTATAGCTGAAAATAAATTCAGCATTTTGGGTTAAATTGTTGTATAATTGTAAATAGAAGAAAAAATGAGAACTTCAATCTGAAGAACTTAGTTGGATCAGTTAATCAGGACGGGGAAGACGTTCTAATGTGAGGGTGCATTACAGCATCAGGACTAGGAAATTTGAAATTTTTTGATGAAATAATGAATCATGCTGTTCATTTAAATATTTTAAAAAGCAATTTTAAACTATTAGCCCAAAATTTGGTAATCGGAAACAACTTTGTTTTTTATAGAGATAACGATAAAAAGCACACGTTTGTGTGCCTCAAAAATTGTCCTTAAGTTTAGAAATATCTTCTCAATCGCCAGATTTAAACTTAATGGAACATATTTGGAGATATCTGGTAGCTAGATTACGAAAATACACCATTGAAACGAAGAGCGAACGAGAAACAGTAAGACTCGAAGTGCGGCTGAACACTTACTCAGAAATTGCACAAAAAAAAGAAAGAAAAAAAACAATGAAATCTATTCCCAGACGTTTAACAGCTGTTTTTGATACTGCATGATATTCTACTAAATAATAACTTTGTAAAAAGTTAGATTATTTACTATTTTTTTGACATTTTTTCAAAGTGTACGAAGACTTTTGTGAAATAAAAGTTCCGGCAATTTTTGGGTTTTGATTTTTTAAAAATTATGTTTTAATGTTTTATTAAAAATTTTCATGTAGTTTTGTTAAAAATAGATCGTAGATTTTATAATAAAGTACCTATTCCGAAATATGAATTCCAACCAATGGATAATGGCCTATTTCATTGAAAGTCGTAGGTATATGAACACTTTTGGGAACCACTGTATGTGTTTTCAAATAAATTGTGTTTAAATCAGTTGCATAAATTCAAATCTGCTGCCAAAAGTATTGTATTTATTTATGTTAATTTTAGTTACAGTGATTTTACTCGATTCAATCTAATTTAATTAAACTTGGTTTGCAGTAGATTTTCTACCAATAATTTACTGGAAAAATATAGCCAACGACTCAAAACCAGTGGTCGGAAATAGCGAGCTACTAGTAGCGACGATACTGTAGTAGCTACATTCTTTAGCAGTTCGTAGTGTAGCGCATTGCTTTTCAAAAAAAAGCAGAGTAGCGAGTAGTTCGATACAAAAAATAGTAGTTTGTAGCGATTTCTGGAAACTACTTTTAAATAATGTTTTAAAAAGAAAGAAACACGGTTTCGAGTGAAACTGAGTGGTGCAAATCTTACGCAAGTACATCAGCGAATGCAATGAGACATAAGACTCATAAAAATACAAACTGACCTCACAGACGTCATTGATTTTGATGCCATTCATTCTATCTGTTTGATGCCATAAGTTTGTTTAGCATCGAAATTTTCATTCACCAATATCCACCTTGACTAGAGCGTTGCTTAGAAAGAAAACAATAAGCGATAACTGCCAATTTAGTACCACCTTTGTGTTTTCCGGCAGCCGAAAATATTTCGTGGATGAACGTTTTAGAATTCAGTGAGATTATTTTTCCAATATTCACCTGACATGGAAGTTACTACTGTAAATGTTATAGAAGAGAATGATATTGAACTGCCCTGGTCGACTAACGACAGTGTCATCGTAAAGTATAATAACGGATTTTTTTTCTTTTTATTTATTTTTGTTTCATGAAAGTTTTTCTCTTTTGTTTGAAATATGTATTTAATCACCTAATCAATTTTATGCATATATCTGTCTGTGTAAAATTTAAATCAAATTATGACTGTATAATATTTTTCTTTTCAAGTAGTCGAGTTGCTCTGGTTGAATTAAATATTCGCGAGCACCAAAGGATTAAAATTTTGAAAGCTGAATTCTTCAACTTTTAAATCCTTTCTTGAAGCGAATATTCGTGAAAACATTTTTGGAATGACAAATTGGCTCAGAAAAGGAAAGAAAGAAGAAATAATTCTTAGTAATATTCCGTGTTCAAATCATCTAATTCATCAATGTAAACCACTTTTTGAGTTTTTTTGTTCAATCCTCAAATGGTGTGTATGCATTTTATTTATTTATTTATTTAAAAAGTAGCGAGGTAGCGGATACATTTCGAAAGTAGTTTGCAGTCGCTACATTTTTGAAAAAAAAGCAGTTTTTCCGACCACTGCTCAAAAAATTGTAAACTAAAAACATCTCTCTCTCTCTCTCTCTATATATATATATATATATATATATATATATATAATCATAATTTGTTTAATACATTCTGTTAAATTTTGCGAATAACTCTAATACTTTTCTTTGTTTTTATGAAACTAGGTTTCGATACAGAACGGTACACATCCCTTGATTTGCATTCTTTCTAAGTCTCGTATAACACGGTTTCGATGTAACACGATACATCCTAACCAGATTTTTCTCGTGCGCATGCATAGTTAGTATTAAAAATAAGTAGAAATGTTAATTTTAAAAACGTCTCGTACAACACTTATTTCGATACTTCACGGAACGAACTAACGTGTTATACGAGAGACACCTGTATTGTATTACTTTTTGGTTTATCAAAAAAATTTTTTGATATTATAAAATGATAAAGTTTTTCTATACACTGTTTTAAATATTAATTGAGATCTCCTGATGTCGATTGCAGTATTTCTTTAGTTAACATCTGGCATGTTTTGATTTTCACTGTTTAACACAGTATTTTGAAATGCACTCAGGGCAAAGTGAAATAGTTTATTTCGTTTATTCATTCATTCATTTATTAAATCACCTGCGACATCATGTGTTACTTAATTCATTATCATTCCCTCATTTATTATTTCACTTCTTTATTCATTCATTCACTATTTTGTGTACTCGTTAATTTTTCTGATACATTAATTACTTAATTTATTTGTATGTTCGTTTATTATTTCATTACTTATTCATGTGTGTGTGTCTTATTCATATATTCTTTTATTTATTCTTTCATTTGATGAAAAATTAAAAAATATCTTCAATAATCAGATAGAAAATATCTCATTATAAAATAACTTTATTTTTCACTTTTCCACTTAAGGCAAAGTGTTTTGAGACGTATTTCCAATTTTCAGTAAGTGAAAAACGCATGCAAGAGCGTTAAAAATATCACAGACTAGGGTCTGGTGGGGTAAAGTGGCCAAAATCGTAGGTTTTCAACTTTGGTAGATAATAAATACAACAAATTATTTAAACACTTCGTTTTTTTTTTTTTTTTTTTGTTATTTCACATTGCATTATTAAAGAACACAGTACATTGAAGTTTAGAAAAAAAAAATATTGATTTAATTAGTTTTATAACACTTTCTTTTCTCTTTGTATTTATGACCACTTTATCCCATGGGATGGGGGAAAGTGGTTATAGCATGGAGTAAAGTGGTCATAGTTAAAAATAAATGCAAAACCGTATTAAATAACCCTAATATTTGTATATTTCAGTTATTTTTATGATTACAAGTATATGCACTAATATATGAGTGTATTCACGAGTATATACGTGTCGTGTGAACATGAGTAATCACGTTCATATATGAGTAGATACCGTGCATACCTGAGTATATGCATGTAAAGTAGACGTATATAGGCATATATGCACAAGTGTGCATGTGGGTATATACATAACTGTACATAAATGTATATACGGGTATACACGAGTTAATTCGTGGATGCATCCAGTGCATGTTTGTACGTGTCTACTCACGTATATACATGTATATATGGAAGCACGAGTACATACGTATGTATACGTGTAAACACAATTATATACCTGAAAAGACGTATATACGTACATTTACGTGTATACACTAGTACATATATATATTCACGAGTATATACGCTTACATGCATGTATGCCTACAGAGTGAATCCAAGCTGTTGAGCAAAAATCTAAGGGGTGTGAGAGGTGAGGATAAAAAGCAAAGAATAATAAGGAGCTTATGGTCGTTGACGCGCTACATGCATACAAAGCCAGAAACTGATGGATGCAAAACAGGTCACAAATTTTTTATACAAAGATGATTTTACTCAAAATTTTAGTTTTAAAAAATATTTAGAGCACTTGTTGAAAGTTACGGCCCGTAGTAGTTCTAATACACGCATCGCAACAAAGGCGCAGCGACGGATGAAAGTTTTTCAAAAGTCTCGTTATTAAAACAGAGAGTGCTTTGTGATTGCGACGCATGTATTACAGCTGCAGGCCGCAAATTTCTTCAATCGCTTTAAAACTTTCTTACGACCTAAAATGTTGTACAAAATTGACTTAGTGTAACAAATTCATGACCTGTTTCGCATCCATCAGTCTTTGGCTTTGCGCGCATGTTGCGCGTCAGCATTGTGTTTGTGACCATATGTTCCTTGTGATTCTTGCTTCTTATCCTCCCCTCTAACACCTGTTAAAAATTTTCCCAAGAGTTTAAACTAACCCTGTATACTTGTATGTCATATGCTTGTATGTAAGTGTCTACTCGAGTACGTACGTGTATATACGTGTCTACCTGAGTATATAAGTGTTCGTGTACATACGAGTAAAAGTAAGTATATACTTGTATAGTCAAATGTATATCTGCATAGATAAAAAATACCCATATCGCAGATACCCATATACGTATTTATTGGTGCATTTATGTGAATACGTTTACATACGCGTCTACACGAGTATATGCGTATGCATACGTATATACTCGTATATTTAACCCCATTTACGGTAAAAACAATACATATTAAGTGAAATTAATATTTAATTTATATCTGCCTTACACATAACTATTAAGTGACATTAGAAGATCAATATTCGTTAAGCCTAATATTATGACCACTTTACCCCATCTCACTGAAATTGTTCTAAAAATGATCTAAAATATATTCAGCTAACTGCTAATGAGTAAGCGATCTTAAGACATGTATGGAGCTTCCTGTGCTGTCAATCTGTTCATAATTCTAACAAACAAAATTTCCCAAAGAAGTTAAAAGAGGTGTTTAGATTTTTAAAATTTTCATATTTACAAAAAATATTTTTTTTCACCAAATAAAATTTTGCCAGTTTTGGAAATTTTGTATTCAAAATGTAGTTTCTAACTCAACGAAACTAGAATAAAATCTTTACATTCATTCGAATATTTATTTCCAAGCTATAGTCATTTATTTGACGTATGACCACTTTACCCCATTGACCACTTTCCCCCACCAGACCCTAACAGTTATATACAATGGTGTGCAAAAATTAAGGACGAGACGGTTTTTTCAATATAACTTTGTACAAAAGCTTTCCAAATCAACACATTTAATACCGTAAGATCCCCAATACGTAAGGACATGTGTAATGTAAGCAACACTTACTAAAAGAGAAATCAGAGGGATAAAAAGAAGCTTTATTGAAAAAGTAGCATGGAGCGCAATGCGACTGAAGGCCGAAACATCCCTGTGATGGGTGTCCAGCAAGAAACATCCGGTCTTTAGTAGGGGATATGATCTCCCCCGACTGCTAGGCAGGTTTCACAGCGTCTGCCCATGCTGAGAATGAGGGTGTCAATGAGTTGTTGAGGCATTGCTGCCCATTCGTCTTGCAGTGCCAATCGAAGCTCCCGAATCGTTACTGGTGGTAAGGTACGAGCTGCCAAGCGTCTGCCTAGAAAATCCCATACATGCTCGATGGGATTGAGATCCGGAGATCGTGCCGGTCAATCCATACGTTCAATATCCTCACTCTCTAAGAGCTGTTCGGCAGCTACTGTGCGATGACATGGTGCATTGTCGTCCATGAAAAGGAACTGCGGACCCATAGCGCCTCTAAAAAGACGCACATATGGAAGAAGAATCTCGTTACAATAACGGGTCCCGTTGACTGAACCTGCGTCGAAGATGTGAAGGTCTGTACTCCCCAAACGATGATGCCTCCTCAAACGAGAACACCGCGATCTCCATACCTATCCCTTTCAATGATGTTCGAGATATGATTGCGGCTTCCCCGCTCTCTCCAGATGAGTATGCGATGAGAATCGCTACTCAGACTGAATCTGCTCTCATCTGTAAAGAGTACTCGTCCCCATTCATTGTCTCTCCAATTCCGGTGTTCCCGGCACCACAGAGAATGCCTTCTCCGATGGGCATGCATTAGAGGTACACACCATATAGGGCGTCGTGCAAACAGACCACCACCGTGCAGTCTTCTGGCCACGGTAAAACGCGATATCGGTCGTCCAGTCGCCTGTGTCGTGTGTCTAGCGATTTCTCTTGCTGTCTGCGCCTGTTTCTTCTGGCCTGTAAGACATTATACCGGACATCTGCGGGTGTGGTTCCTCGTGGACGACCACTACTGAACCCCCGGATAGCTGTTCCTGTAGTTTGAAATTGTCTCCAAAGTCGTGAAACGATGCTGTGAGCAATTCCGAACTCTGCAGCCACACTTGTCACACTGCGACCTTCCTCCAACTTCCCAATGATTCGACCTCGGATAAAAGCATCCAGATGTCGTCTAACAGATTGATTATTCGCCATTTCTCGCTGAGGCAGCAACTCGGTGTGATTTTAACTGCTATACGGCGTGCAATCTCTTTGCCAGAAATACTGATCTTACACCGACGACATGCTTTATACTACTCAGACACTCCCCCATTACGTCTGCCTGCATATCTGCGCATCTGCTACCGTACATCACCTTACTTATTCTCCTGATTGGTCTTTCTGTCCGCTCTGCCTCTTCGTTCAGCTGATATGCTAATTTTTCGACTTCCTCCTTAATTTTTGCACACCAGTGTTAAAACATTTGTTGATACGAACAGTAGAAGTATATAACGCTTAAAAGCATTTTGTATACCAGTTAATTAAATGTAAGTTTTCTACGTCGATTCGGTTTTTTTAACGTTGTTCATTTTTATATCAAACACTTAGGTGTTTTTTTGCTTAATATTTTTTTTTTCTACAGGGTGTTCCATTTTAACATGCAAGACCTTTATTTTTGCAACCGTTAGTCCTAGATGTACACATCCAATTTCAAAAATGTTCAAAATTAGATGCAGAGCTAAGATATTGAAATTTTGTAGGAAAAATAAAAATAAGTCAAAAAATACAAAATTTAACTTTTTATACGGGCCCCAGGTCCTCTAACTTATGCTTAGGGAAAAAATCTGCATTGGAAAAATTCTTCCAACACAAAAAGTTTGAAATTAGTACGACCAATATTCACCGAGAAATGAAACGCAGCATTTTGTGACTTACACTACCTTTCACTTGCTGTCAATAACACCTTTTGGGGAAAGATATAGCGATCAACAAATGTTTAAAATTAAATGTGTGCATAGAGTGGTTTTTCAAATTGTTCAAGGTTTTTTGGTGGGTTTTGTTTTTCGTATCACGGCATAACATTTGCTGTAATAATGAAAAATATAAACCTTGTATTTCTTACTTTGACGACCTGTCATTCTCCTGAAAGGGCGATAAGTTCCAATCTCATCTTCTTTACGGTCCCTTAATGCTTTGAACTAGAATATCTCCTTGAGTTTTGGTCGCACAAATGTCAAGTTTTTGTGTCAGTAATAGTTTTTAATGGAGATTATTTCTCTAAACATTAGTTAAGGGACCTAGGACCAATATGAAAAGTTAAATTTTGTATTTTTTGACATTTTTATTTTTGCTTCAAACTTTCACTATCTTAACTCTTCATCTGATTTTGAACATTTTTGCAATTGGAAGTATACATCTAAGGCTAACGGTTGCAAAAACAAAGGTCTTGCAGATTAAAACGGAATACTCTGCATATCATTTTATTTATTTAAAAAAAAAAAAAAATTCATTTCTAAGCATCAAACCACGCTTTAAGTATATTATATATTATTATAATTCTCCTTAAGTATATTACATTGTTATTATATACATAAATTAGAAAATATTGTTTAAAAGGGGTCGTTCACAAATTATGTCATGCTTTCAGGAGGGGGTCATGAAATTGTGAAGTTGTGTCATTTGGGAGAAAGAAAAGACGGAGGAAAACAAGAAGTGCGACATACTTATGAAAAACAGCCTGACATGTGAGAAGGGGAAAGGAGGGGATAAGGTGAAAGTTAAACTTTGGACATAGGGAAAAATTTTGACAAAGTATACACTTGACAGATTTCAAGGCAATGATTAAAAAAATTTTAAATACAGAAGCCACTTCACAAGCACGAATTCTTTAACTTTAAAAACGCTAAGAAATTCTGCATTAAAAGTATTTATCTCAAAGTTGCAAAGTTTTTTTATCGATTGAAAAGGGAAAATCTCCTCAAAGTAGCAATCTAGTTATTGCTTTTGCAAACCTCACTTGCATTGTTCAAACTGCAACTGAGAGTTGGTATACAGTAAAATATTTGGAAGCACTAAATTGTAAGAAACTTAGCATCATCTTTTGTAGCTAAAAAACTTGCTCACTTTTATGAAAAAAAAAATACCATCAAATTTTCATAGTTCAGTGCAACTGAAACGATGAACGTGAGAAACCGAATAATACTGGATCGTTAGATCAAGGATCTACTACATTTATTAAGGGAGACTGGAGCTCAGTGAGACGTATGGTACAGTGAGATGAAGCTATTTTTTGGATTTTTTAATTATAATCGGGAAATGATGCTAGGTACCCATGAATCTTCAGCAACTGACCGGATAAATTATGTGATCTGAAGTTGAAACCTTTGAAACAAAATGATTGGATCTTCTGTTTTTTAAAAGTCGATACATACAGATTTAATCAATCATTCACACACAAAATGGTAAGCAATGGTTCTTCAAGTTCGTCTTCTATGAGACATAGCGAAACAAAAATTACTTTTTGAAATTTTTTTCAAAGATAAAAAAGATCTAAAATCAAGTAAAAAAACCCAATAATAAACATTTATGCATTCAAGTGCACTAACATGAAAAAAAAGAGAAAGAAAAAAGAAGCAAGAATATGCATTTGAATGTACTACTGTGGGAACATATACCTGCAGAAATGAGTTTTTGAACTATGTGAAGACATAAGTCTTGGATTCCATACCAACATTAGGGAAATGCTGAAATTTTACATTATACTCGAGCTTTATTTTTAGAGCTCCAACCAAATAAGCAAGCTTGTACAACAAAACTTAAGTACAATAGAATACAAAAATGCAAAATTTGCAGCTATTGCACTTTACCTACAATAGACAATTGAACCAAAGCTCTCTACTATTAAAAATATTTTAAACACAGAAAAAATAAGAAACCTTTTATGTGGAGATCTTGTTTATTTTAGAATTTGAGCAATACAATGTAATTTACAAATACATAGATACAACATAACAAATGTATTACAAGTATCACAACATTCACAAATAATAAAACAGTCATCTTTTATGTCTTGGACCCAGGCATAGGATTTATTCCCAGAAAGCACCTGAAACATAAATTAAAATTAGCCATGGAAAACACAAGCCGTAAAATTAGGGATACACCGAATATTCAGTTTGGCCGAATACTTTAACATTCAGCAGCGGAGTATTGAAAAAATTTAATATTTGACAAATGCAGAACAAAAGCATATTTTTTAAAACAACTAATGAAAAATATAGTATGCAAATTCTTATTAATAGTAGTTAAAATTGCAACACCACGAAGGACTTACGCGAGTGAGCTGAAAATTGCATGAAATGTAAAGTAGGGCAAGATATGCAAATGATTAGAATTGCAGACCGGTAGCTCATGCGTATGCTGAGCAGCGCTCTCTGAACGCCGGATCGAACCGAATATAAATAGACGACTAGAGCGAGGCATGTATGATTATCGGTGGTTATATGCTAGAGTAAACCGTTAACTGAATCTTTACTATTCTCTTCGACAAAAGAAAGCGAAATTTGAGCAAATTTCGGAGTTTGAACGGGGCAGAATCGTCGGCCTTCGTTAAGCTGGATTGTCTAATCGTGCAGTAGCCGCTCATGTGAAGCATAACAGCGACACAATCATGCGAAATGTGACGTCAGCTCGCGATGACAGACACCTGGTGCGTATGGCGCTGACAGACCGCTCAGCTTCTTCCAGACAATTGGCAGCACAGTGGCCAACAGCTACAGGTGTTTCATTGTGTGCTTCATCAATTTGGAGACGTCTGTTGGTCTGTTGCAGCGTGGGTTGCGAGCAAGGATTCCTCTCACGCAAAACCATCGCCGCCTGCGGCTACGATGGGCCAACGTGCATAGGAGCTGGCGTGCTGATTGGCAGCAGGTCGTCTTTTCTGACGAATCCCGTTTCAATCGCATTATCGAACGCCACAGTGGACGAACACCGGGAGTTATGGTCTGAGTTGCCATAGCATATCATGAACGATCACAATTGCTACGAATTGTGGGCAATTTGAACAGTACCCGATACATAAACGAAGTTTTACAGCCCCAAGCTATTTCTTTCCTGCAAGGATTGCCAGGGGCTGTACTCCAGCAGGATAATGCCCGTCCACATGTCGCCAGAACTGTGAAATCCTACCTTGATTCGCAGCAGGTACAGCTTCTATCTTGGCCTGCATGTTCCCCGGATAAGTTACCGATTGAACACGTGTGGGATTTCGTTGGGCGGCGTCTCGATCGTGATCCTCGTCCTATTGCTTCGACAGACGAACTTTAGTTGCGCATACAAACAATATGAAATACTCTTCCGCAGACAGATATTCAAACTTTGTTTCACTCCATGCCGAGTCGTGTAGCAGCTCTTATTGCGGCACGTGGGGCCCTTGCAAAATACTAATTTCTATCTCTTTTTATTGTTTGTTTGGTTTGAAAATGTAATCATTTATTTGTACCATTACCACTCAACTGTGTGTTAATTCTCATTCAACTATCATGCTTCCTTCATGTTGTTGCAATTTTCACAAACAGGAGTATATTATCACATTGAAAGTTTTTTTAATGCAAGAGAAAATACTTCGATGCAGTTGTGTTTTTTTCTTAAATCTTATCACACACCTCATTAACCTTACCAAGGACGTTCCCAGAAATTGTGGGACCCGTCACAAATGACTTTTACTGGCCCTTCTCCATAATGTTTACCGCTACATACCTACATGTGTTTCATCCTTTATTTTAAAAATCTCGGGCACCCTTCAGGCTCAGATTACCCCCCTCCCTTGCACAATATGAACCTCACTATTTCTAAATCATTTAAATACAAAACAATAACCAGAAAAAATAACTCATAATATTAAGTGTTCATAAACATGTTAAAGTCAATTAAGTGCTATTAGACCCGGATCTTTAAGTTTTGCCCCCCCCCCCCCGTGACAAAATTTGTAGGGTCCTTCACCAGATGCCAGCAGTGTATATTTCTAACGTTATAAGTCAGAGTGCTAGCTTTTATAATCAATTTTTTTGGGCCATTGGGACCATTAAGCACGTGGGCCATCTGTACTGCGGGGTCTGCAGATCCGCGTCTGCATGATATACTGTTATAACAAAACATTTTGCTATATTCGGTTGATACTCAGTATACTGCCTATTCGGCAGATAAATCAGATATTTGGTTCGGCTGATTATTTTAGTATTCGGCAATCGAATATTAAACAAATGCAAATATCTGACAATTGGTAAACAAACACATCTTTCTCTATGCAATGAATGAAAATTACAGTAGTAGAGAGTCATAGCCTAACTACTATTATCAAATTCAAAGTAAATTTTCTGTAATAAAAAGGCCTCAGATGTAAAATTAAAATTTTACTGTTTTTCAATTTTGCTTAAATTCTACGCCACATTACGTCAACCCGACTATCAAACTCATTTAAATATATAACAGTAAACAGAAAGAAAAAGCTTTATAATATTAAGTGTTTCAAAATATATAATTTCAAAAATTAAAGAGGTGATTAATAATATATTCAAATAATTCTTGGATATCTACTTTTCAATATTTAAATTCCTGAAGTTTTACACCATAGAAATACTAAATTACACCATAGAAATACCAAATATTGTTTAAAAGCAATCTAATTTAATTAATCATTGTAACCAAAGATTAATAATAGTAAATTTTTAGGCATTCTACATGATTGTCAAACATATATCCAGAAAGAGACTAATTGGAAACAAAAAATATATCGAAAATGAAAATAATTAGTACTTCTTAAAATTTGTAGATGCATATAAGTAGCTGCTACTGTCGAAGTTGATGTGCCCCTTGAATATATTATCTCCTGACCACAATGTCAACAACTGTCAACAAATTCTCCAGATCTTACTATGGATGTCCCTTAGGTGAAAAGAAAAAACACTATTGAGTCAAATAAGAATTACAAACATAGGCATATTTTTCATAATTTTAAAATTCTTCATCTGTTCGTTATACAAATACACAAGAAAAACTAGATATAAAAATACAATCAAACAGGAGAAACACCCGACAAAGAATTTTCAAAACCTATTTTTATTAAACCCCTTTTTTTAATTACCTTTTAAACTCTTCATACACAGCTCTTATGGCATTGCTAGGAGAATGAGGTTTTGAAAATTGTAGGACATTAATTCTAAGTTTTAATTTTTTACACTCACTTTCTCAATAATTATGGGGGAATAGGGCCCCCTTTTCTTTTGGCAGCTCTGCCTGCAGACAAGCCGAATATTCTGTTCGGCAAATTACTTAAAAACTTCACAACCTTGTACTTTGAACATGGTTAAAAGCAATTACTGCTAGAATGAAATACATTTGATATAGTTGCTCTACTGTTTGCTGTTGATCGTTATTTGGATAAGGTGAACTATGAATAAAATAAATTGATTTTAAAAGTTCCTTTTTTATTTATTTTAAGTTTGAATGCATTTGGCAAGCAAATAATAATTAAACTTGAATACATGACAGCTGGTAAACAAAAGCGCATTTTTTATACAACGAGTTAAAGTTGTGATATAGTTGAATCTGTCTATCTCAAATTTCTCAAGACAGAAGAAAATTTTGAAATACGGAGGTTTTGATAAAAGTTATACAAATAAGTGATTCCTTTAATGGTAACTGTTCAAAATATTAAGATTTACTTTTTTCTTGAACAATTGAAACATTAGACGGGCATAAACCTAAAAAACACAACAAAATAGCTGTTTGCAATGACTCAAAAGTTACTCGTGAAATTCTCTCCTATTCAACAGTTCTTCTTCTTAGTTTCCAAATGGATGCAATTCCTAGAAAATCTGGACCTTTGTACACATATTTTCCTTCGACTACATGTCTTGCAAGACTTTAAGGGCTGTATGACGGCTAGTATTAAAAAAATATAAAAAGGCTTGTTTTCAAGTTTATACTATTGCTAGAGATAGCTGGGATCGAGAGAGAGAGAAAGAGAATTCAAAAAAGACAGTGCAGTCCGAATACAAGATATAGAGACTGTATGGAAAATTTTTTCAAGGTAAATAGGGGGGGGGACACATTTAATTTGCACTACAAAGGCAGCGAAATTGCTGGCAGCTTGTGTAGGACCTTCCCTGGTGCAACGCAAATATGTCCACAGGCCACTGTTAGCCTTCAAACACAGCCATAAGGGGTACCGGACCCCCTTGTGGTACAACTGCTAAGAGGTAAGGTAAGGAGGTAAGGTGGAAAAGAGGACAGAATAAATTCAAATTCTTCACTTAATAATATTATCACATCCAAGTAAATTTAATGTAAGAATGTCAATTTAAAATTTCGTTGTTTTTCAATACTGTCGGCTTTGCTTAATTGAACATTGTTGGTTCCAAGAAATATTTCTCAGTTAAGTGAAGAAATTTTCTTTACCTTTCAAAATGGGCAACATTTGTCTTAAAACTCAATGATACTAAACCAATAAATATCTAAAAGGAAAAAAATATTATTGGTAAAAAGTTTTTGAAATAAGCTAAGTAAACAATAAAATATTTAAATAATTAGTATATATATATATAAGTATGCACAGTAGGGGCCGCTTAATGTGATCACGGTTAATGTTATCATTCGCTTAATGTTATATCAAAATCACAAAGTCCCGGAACACTTGTATGTTAACACACTTTTAAAAAATCGGATATTGTACTCAGCGTCTTCGTTTGAAATTGTGTTATCACTTTTCCATAAACTTTCAATTTTTTCCCCGTTTTTATTCCTCAATTAACAGAAATACACAGGCAAACCCTGACAAGACTAACTTTCTGTGTAGCATTTTGTGGTTTTCAATACAGTTTAAATTTTTTCTAGAAATGAAGCTACAGAAAGTTCGCCCCCCAGTGACCACAGACTTCCCCTAAGAAAACTTGCTTTTGCACCTAAAAAAATTTAGTCGCTGGACATGTTGCAAGCATTAGTGTAGGACCTCCATTGTTGCCATTACTTTATAAACTATTAAAGAATTGGGTCGATATTGAAAACAAAGCGAAGTTAAATTAAAATTTAAACAAGCAAAACCATGCTGGAAAAGATAGAAAAGCTGAATGTGCTTTGAAACTGCTTTACGAATGTTAGGGAAAACGATCATATTTTACTTCACCTATTACTATGTCATTGAAAATTGCGTAATTTAGCTTTAACTTTTTATAATTCAGATATTTTCATTCGGTTAATTTAATAATTTATAATTTAAAACTGCGTTCAGTTGAGTCATTGTGATTTTAATTTGAGGTTGCCAAAATAAATGCACCTTAATTGGAAAAAAATCATTATTTTGTGTCTCCTGGATTCTTTTCGGTTATTGTTATCAAATTATATTTGTCCCAAAGTGATCACATTAAGCGGCGCCTACTGTATATATATAATAAGTATGTGTAAGTATTTGAAAATTATAAAAATGTAAATTACAATTTGAGCAATGAAATAATTGAATGTTGAAAAATTTCAAGTGGATTGTTTGCTGAAGGTCTTTTAGAAATTTTTATCACTTCTTATTTTTTCTTCCTTCTCGTCTGTCTTCTTTACATTTAATATTGATCAATTTATAATCTTCTTAAATGTGTAAATATTTTTCAGCGTTATTTAACTTGTAACTGCGTTGTTTTTTGTAATGGCAACGACAAAAGGAAATAGAGTAGTGGAAATGTTTTGACAGAATATAAATGTTTTTCTCCCCCATTGTTGGCCAAAAATATGAATTCATATTTTACGTCAATAACTGTATTTACCAATGTTTCTGTTGCAGTCGAATAATTCCAATTTTTTTTTAATTTCAAACTTAATATAAGAATTTTGGAATTTAGTTTTCAATTACAGGTGAAACGCATTGAGGCATTTAGATAGAGATATCTTCCCATAATTAGGTAGTATTTATTAACTTTGGACATTTTGGCATTTCGCTAAGCTATTTTGCAAAAAAAATGTCGAATTCATTTTAAACCCTGGTTCTGAAGTAATTTATTCGAAAATTTTCTCTGCAAAAATATTTGGGAAAACTAAACAATATTATTCGATTAAGCTGGGACCTTTAACAATTGCATATAAGGGGAAGTATTTGGTTCCGGGAGGATTTTTTAAATCGATATAAGCGGGGGTATTAGTTTATCCGTTACCTAGGGCTGACAGCAGTGCTAGAAAAATCTTTAAAATTTTATATGCCCTGCCGGACAAGTTTGTCTAAAAGATACATGCCCGAATTTTTACATGCCCAGTTTTCTTTATTGTATATCAATAAAAACAATTGAATTTGTGGTACAGCATTAATCAGACGAACTCTTCTTACATAAATCATAAAAAAATAGTTTGAATAAACAGTACATAATAAGCCGCCGTTAAATTTAACAAAATTTAAATTATATAACGTTAAGGATCGATTCCACACAAACAGGAAACAGCAAACCATCTTAGCAGTAGGGCTTGAAACAAATTTTTAGCTCCAAGTAAGGATACGGTAATTTTTCAATAAAATATGAAATAATGAAGTTTTTAGGAGCCGGGCATGTAAGGGCAAAGATTCATTCCCGATCTGAATTTTTACATGCCCCAGGCATGTCTGGCAGTATAATTTTCGTACCTTAGTACTTCTTAAATCTTACGACACATTACATTAACCTTACACTTACTTACTCATTTAAATATGAAACAGAAAAAGTTAAAAAAAAAGAAGACATCATAATATTAAGTGGTCATAAATATGAAAAGTCAACTTACTACTAATTTTCATTTAAAAAAATGTGCACTTCAAATATCTAAAAGATAACTAACAATTTAATAAATGATGTTGAAAAGCAATCTAATTTTATTAATCATAGTGATCAAAGTTTAATGCCAGTTAGTTATGGTGCAGAAACATTAGGTTTTCTACAAGATTTATATAACATTATCATATAATTGTAATCTGTCAAATCATATATCTGAAGAAGTAATAGATTTCTAAATCAATGTTTCTAAGGAATTAACATTTGTGCAGAATTGCAGATAAACTAACCAAATTCAACACATAATATACTACATGCAATATGGAAGACAAATTTCAACCGTATACGATTGGAATTTTCTGCCGAATATTCAGTATTTGGTAAAATGTGGTACATCCTTTTTTTTTTTTTTTTTGCAACTTTAACAGTATTTTTCCTTTTAGCTTCTAGCCATCATGAACTCAGGGGAATAGAAAGAGAGGAAGGGGTTAAAGTTTCAAATTTACAACTGTAAATGCATTCAACATTATGAACGTATGTATAATCTAAAATTAAAAAAACGTATGGGTGCAGGGGCATTCATTTATGTGTTATAAGTACGTTTTAGCTCTTAAAATAAGTATTAGTAGGGATAACATTAAGTACACAACAAATAAGTAACAAAAAATCTAAAGAATGAAAAAAGTATTTACCTTTTATCTGTAGACCGCCAAGTAATCGCTATCATCACCCACGTTTCTTCATTCCATTTCCGGACCGGATATGGCGTTGGGTGCCCTAAATTCCCATTGGCTGTCAGACAGAAATGACGTAGTACAATCGAGGAAGTTTTACCTGGTTTTACGGTGAAATAACCAGTTTCCCAAAATACGGTGAAAATACTGTTTTTTTAACGATTAATGGTTTGGAAACCATTTTTTTTAATGGTTATTTGACTGTAAAGGGTAAATACGGTAAAACGACCATAAAATGAACAGTTATTTAACCGTTTTTTCAGTGAAATTTTCAGCAGTGCATGTCTGCAAATAATGGGAGTCTACAAATCCTCATTCAAATGATCATTTTATTTATTTATTTTTTTAATCATTAGAGCCATGGCAAATAATGATACAAATGATTTATCACAATGCTTTAGAACATTTTCAAATAAACAGATCAAAATTTCATTTTTATTGCATTATGAAAGACAAACCTAGATAAAAGTCTTTCAGTTAAGTATGAACTGAATTAGAAAAGTAAATGCCGAGTTATGTTGCGCGCAACCCATACTCTCCCACATTGATTATAATTTGGAACAGCAGTATTATGTAAAATGCTGATTAAGGTATCCTAAATGAGCTTGAAACTTCAGTTTACATGAAAACAATCTCAATTTGTAACAAACAATCAATCTGCACAAATTCACATTGACTCGTTCCTAACAAAACGCTAAAACACTTTAAGAAAACAATTACGCTTACAAAACGTATAGCGAAATATTTGGATTTTTCAGGTTTGAAGCTAGAAAAAAGTACTTTCCAGTAACACAAATTCACTTTTAGTTCTCAAAAAACACTGAGTATCCGGAAGCATCAAGTATCCAGAATAAATTTTGCAATCGATTTGTATGGAAGCAAATGACGTATCTACTCTAACCGAACAACGATGCATATGGTAACATAATATAAGATATCGCGCGGTTTTTAATACTTTTAGTGGATTCGTTCGCATTTAGTTAACAGTTGACATAACAGTACATTTATTTAGTTTTTGTAGTGTTTCTTTGGCAGAGTTATCATTCAGTGATAACTAATTGCAGGAAACGTTACCTGGAGTGCTGTCATTGAAAATATCCATCTTAGAGGAATCTGTTTTGTTCTTTTAAGCATGATGAATGGCTTAGAAACATAAGAAAACTGCTAGTGTTCTATCTTCATTTCTCACTTAAAACATTGGAGTTTCTTTGGCGAAGATTCAGGAAACTTGAAGTAGATTGACGGTGCATCCATTGAAGCAACCGCATTCTCTTTGTGTTCTTTTGGCAAAGTTATCTGGTGGCAGATAACCGGGCGGGAAGAATGGTGTATGTTGCAGAGTTTAATCCGTCATCAGACGAGAGACGGGAGGGGTGCACGGCCTGCTCCCTGGTTGTTGGCGAAAGAGGCGTGGTGGTAGTAGAGAGACGGATAAGTGGCCACACTGAGGGAAGAGTTCTCGGTGGCCGCTACTGAAGAGGAACCGGTGTCGTGGTAGAGGATAGGTACTCGCACCATGCGCTGAGCATGAGCCATGTTGGCTGCTTCCAGCTCGGCGGCGAGTTGCCGTTTCCACTTGTTGCGCCTGTTCTGGAACCAGATCTTGACCTGCGTCTCCGTCAGGTGAAGAGAAGCTGCGAGCCCAGCCCGCTCCGAGCTGGACAAGTACCGCTTCATGTCGAAGGTGGACTCGAGCTGGAACACTTGGCTGCGGGTGAACACGGTCCGCGTCTTTTTCTTGCGCCGGTTGCTCTTGCCATTGCCGCCGCCGCCGCCGCCGCCTTTCTTCCCGTCGCCGGCATCGGGGCTGCTGCTTCCGCCGCCGCCGCAACCGCCGGAAGCCCCCGTGCCGCCGACCGTCGTCCCGCGCTCATCCGTCGCGACGCCCGGCGAAAGAGGGCTGGAGGCGCGACTATCCGAGTTCAGGAAGTCGTCGGCGAGGGGAGGACTGCTGCCCGGCTGACACAAGCCTGTAGGAAGACAAAGAAGGATGGGTTGTCAGCCTCACACTTGAAAAATAGCTCATCATCATTTCTACAGCTTACAACAAAATGAACGATTCAAATTGCAATTTACATCTAAGAAATGAACGAGTTTTAGCGTCTATTTTTCCCCAGCAAAGCTCGTAGAAAGTTTGAAGCATGTTCAATACAAAGTAATTGAAGAGTGAAGTCTATAATTTACTTAGCCTTAACATCTTCGTTTTGTCTCATGACAATGTAGGGTAGACCGACTAGTGGATAGCAGTTTGCAATTTACTTTTTTTAAAAAAAAAGGTTTTATTAATATTTTTTAATGAATTGACAGCCGTAACTTTTATACCAATACCAATTCAAGACGGAAACGACCAAAAAATGGATGTTCAACTACTGGGTGCTGCACTATATATATATATATATATATATATATATATATATATATATATATATATATATATATATATATATATATATATATATATATATATATATATATATATTGCTAAAGCGTGAATAAATATTAATTTAGATTTTATTCAACAAATCATCTCGAAATGCGGACTATTTTAAATTGAAGGTAGCTTTAAGTTCTGCTTAATTGTTTTTTCATTTCCTTGAGAGCAAATTATTAGTCATGTTAAGAGGGAAATTATTAGTTTCATATGTACAAAAAGCAAGAAAACATGCTCAAAACTAATATGTGCTTCGACTGCTTGGCACTTGGCTACAGACTTGGCGAAACATTCGTTATAGAGTGGATTTGCCTCATACTCACTGCGCATTATTCACTACTATATTAATTAGATAACAGTCATCAAGTATTTTTTTATATTACTTAAAATGCGCAAAAAAGCTACAAGCAAATATTTACTTTGCATTCCGTTGTACACATATTTGTTTTCTTACACTAATATGAATATGTGTACTCTCAAAGAGGGTAAAAGCACCGACTATGGGATACCTTCTGTTTATGTTACAAGTAACATGGATAAGGGGAAAAAATAGTATCGAGGGTAAAAAATTAAAGTTAGGATTCTGAGATTGGGATTTTTTGAGTTTAAACCAGACATTTTAGCTATCAGTTTCAATTTCTTCAATCGTCAGGGGAAAAAAAATTACGCGGGAATGCGCCTAATATGGGGCACCACAAAGGTAAATGAAAACATCTGTTTACATTTCATTCATCAATTACATGTCCTTAAAGCATGTATTCTTTTTCGATTACGGGCAAAATCTATATTAGGCTCTATCAACACTGAAACTATTCCGCCCTCCCCCCTCCCGATCTGTTTAAAAGATTAGTTTCAGATGTGTAAGAAACAAGAAATCATACTCAAAACTAATATGTGCTTCGACTGCTTGACACTTGGCTACAGACTTGGCGAAACATTCGTGATAGAGTGGATTTTCCCCATACTCGCTACACACTTTGGGCTAATATAATAAATAGATACACACTCAGCATCACATAGCACAATAACGCACTCAGCGTCATTTTCATCATCACTGTCATCTGCACTATTCCTCCTTTTTCTGAGAAAATAAATGAACAAACATTTCTCCGCACAATGCGTATTTTGCTCAGTATTGCGCCCTACCCCATGTTATGCGCTACATCGACCTGATTTTGATTCCCAATTACATGCATTAATTATTCCTGAAATTGATCAGAGTTTATGCACATTTAAAAGATATATTTCATATTATGTTGAAACTATGCGAACTATGTAAGTTTATACGTAAAGCAAAATATTTAAAACACATTCTGGATAATATTTTAGGCTAGGAAGGAATCAATATATTATTTTGCATCTCAATATTTTGTCAACGGACTTCCTGATTGATAGAAATACTACATGCTAAAATGATCTACTTTAAATGCAAAAGACTATTGAGATCTCGATTTTGTTTTGTTTATTCCTGATTTTTAATGTTATTTTGATGAACAACGATTAAAAACTTAATCATTTGTTTTTCCCTCTTTTTTTCTGATGAAACAAACAAATTTCATTGTGCTTAGGGGGTCTTGGAAATCAAACACATTTATTTCAATTAAAATGTTTTCCAGTTTTTCTTTTGGTATCACAGTGAAATATTTCACCATACATTTGTTGCTATATCGTAAATATGGTTAAAAAATAAATAAAAACAAAAATATCGCATATAAATAATAAAAGTGCCTATATTCCCTCTTAAAACCGAGAGTTTATTTGCATTATTTATCATACCTCTTTCGCTAAATATTACAGCTTCTTCAAAAAAATTATTTGTGAAAAATTAATAATTTCCATATACAAAGAGAAAATTATTAGTTGTTGAGAATACTATACCAAGTTCAGCCTATTCATATATAAGATGTCATTATTCAGTTGATCGAAAACACTAAGATTTAACTGGAAATAATTGATAGTGATTCACTGTAAACATACAAAAGTACCGGAAAATTTAAATGCAAGTGATTTTTTATGGGAATTTAAAAGCAGCAAAAAGGTTTCAAAACCATTAAATTGATTAGATTATTAAGAGATTATTTTTTTTTAATTTCATCTGAAAAAAAAGGATTTTAAATCGTCGTCGATCAGAAACAGTACGAATAATAACAATGAAAATCATAAATAAATCAAAAAATCTAGATATCAGTAATCATTCGCATTAATAGTAGATTTGTTCGTGGTTTCTTTCCTTAGCTTAAAAGTCAATGACCAATTCAGAAAATTGAATTTGGCAGTTGCCCATATAATATGTTAAATATGCGGGGAAAGTTTATCTCACTCTCTATTTCTTGTTTTTATATAATGATAACAGTTTTCTATATCTTATATTAAATACTATTTACTCTTTCCAAGCTTTTTTGGAAACAAAAAAAAATAGTTTAGTGAATAAACTATTAAGGACGTTTCTGTCTATCATCGGGAAATCTTAATACTAAATATCATAGATTTTCAGAAATAACCTTAAATGATCATATCAAAAAATCGTTTTGTTTACTTATTTTTTCATTACTATATTTGATAATTTTTTTCCGAAGCAGTACTGTTTCCTCATCCAAAGTTATAAAAGCTTTAATTGTAACATAAACAATTAAAGCTTTTATAACTTTGGATGTGTGAACTATTCAAAATAAACAAAATATTACTAAAATCAAAAAACGAAACATAGAAATAAAGTGTGTTGGAGAAAATATTTTGCGCAAAAAATAAGTTCCCCTCCCCCTTTTCTTTTAGAGGAGAGAAGAACAGATAATTTGACTAATATTTCTACAGATAAGCATACTCTTTTTCTTAAGTAAACTTATTTTTAAACAATTGTTAAAATAATTATTTTCTTTTTGGCACCTATATAGCGATATTTTTGCGAGAGATTAGTAGTACTACTTGAATATATTTTTTTATTTCATGCTCTCTAAGTTCTCTGTAAAACGACTTTTGTTACAATCTAAGTTACTTTGTAAGAAAGCCCTAAGCGAGATTTTTACGAAATTCATTAATACGTACTTCAATATATTTTTTATTTCATGCTCTCCAGTTTCTCTGTAAAACGACTTTTCTTACACTCTAAGTCACTTTGTAAGAAAGCTCTAAATCACGTCATCAGCTAAGTTTCACAGTTTTTTTTTTTTTTTTTTTTGCAAAAACAAAAAGTGTGCTTAAAAGAGCAATTGCCGATAGCATTGTCCATTGTGAGTTGATAACAAACCTTCTTTACGTAAGTAGTTTATTATTACATAGTATTAAAAGAATCAGTTTATTTTCGCCATCCTTTTAGTGATATTTTTACAAGAGATTTATTAATACGTATTTCAATATTTTTTTCATTTCATGCTCTCCAGTTTCTCTGTAAAACGACTTTTCTTACAATCTAAGTCACTTGGTAAGAAAGCTCTAAATCACATCAACAGCTAAGTATGCATGTATTTGTTTTTGCAAAAATAAGAAGTTTACTAGAAAGAGTAATTACCGCTAACCCATCATGAGTTGATAACAAACCTGAGATAATCCAAGAATACGTTTTTAAAGGACTAAGAAAGTAATTTTTGGCATTAATAATCAAGCAATATTATGTTCCGCGTTTCCCCATCATTTATTTTTATCTAATGTTTTTGACAAAATGTATCGAAATGTATCAAGTTTCAAGTTTTTTTTCTGTTTAATTATTTATTGAATTAATTAATTCAATTATGATTTCTTTTCGATGACGGTAGTACTTTTTTTATTTTTAATTTAACTTCCTTATTATTTTCGTTGTTGTTGTTATTGTTGTTATTATTATTATCATTATTATTCTTAAAAAAATTATTATTATTGTAATTATTATTTTTTAGGAGATCAAACTTACTTTCATACTTTTGCTGTTTCTATTGTCATGATGCATTTATTTTGTTTACGGAAAAATATTCTTTAAAGAGCAATCAACGTTAAATATAGAAAGAAATCGGTATTATGGAAAGAATGAAATACTCCTGCTGATTTAAAGTGTTATTATTGAGTGAACACGCAAATTAAGTCTTTCTAGAAGATTTGATACAATTTAAAAATATTTTAAAATTGTACATTTCATAAGAGGGAGATCCGATAAAGAATTTAAAGGGAAATCAATTGAAGAGAAAAATAAATCTTAATGCGAGAGTAAATAAGTAGAACAAATAAGTATCTAAAGTGAAAGTCCTTGTGCTGAGATGTTAACCCCTGGAGCTTATTTTTATGCATTAAAACATTCAAAACTAATTTACGATAAACTGAACGAACTATTTATCTTATACAATATATCTAGTTTTTATTAGTAACATCAGCAGTAATGCGTGATTAAGCAAATAAAATTCGTCGCTGCTTTTGTATTTTGCGACAAATGATTGTTGAATTTTGAAAAAATATCGTACTGAATGATTTTATTGTTGTCCTTTTGGCAAATTCTTAAAATTAATTATATAGGTCTTCGAATATTCAAGCTGGTTTATTAAGCGAACGATTTGTATTCCGTTGAGTTTTAAGTTTGATATCTGAGATTAAATTAAACTATTAAAAATTATGGAGACCGTTGAAAAACTTTCTTTGCAAGCGTTAAGTGCTTTGTAAGCGCTTAGCGCTTTTATTTAAAAAAAAAACATGGCAGTTGTACGACTGATGGCAGACAGAAGCTATGCATTTATTGGTTAACATAAGCTTATATTGTTGAAGGCATTTTGAATCAACAAAGAAGATAAGTTCCAATTAATTCAGTTAAATTCATCTATTCAACATTATCAACTTGATCATTACAAGCTTACGTTATTCAATAATAGCATACCTTCTGTCGGTTATTCCCACTACTGCCATTTGTTTAAGTATTAAAAACATGCCATTCTTCCAAGTGGGTTTGAACCACCAACCTATCGATTAATATCCGAACGTGCTTGTGATTGCTCCACGGAAGCTTCGCTGCAGATCAATTGTTAAAACATTTAATACAAGGAAAGTAGGGGGAAGTGGATCTACCCCCCTAAAACTGAAATATGGATATAGTTTTAATACTTTTTTACACTGATCATGTCATATTTCATCACAGTGATTGGTTTTGAATATATTTGGGTTTCGTTAATTTTTTTCTATGTCATAAAACTTAGTCAAAAAAAAAAAAAAAAAACATCTGAAAAGTATTTTTTGTGATTTCAAGCAACTTTTTTCAAAGAAGTGTTTCCAGGTTAGCTTTTATTATTTTTTTATGATCATTAAACTTTCGTGTATAATTTAACTTAAAGTGCATATTATAACAATAATTTTTGTATAAAATACTATTATTTTGTGTTTAAGAGGAGGGGTTCCACTTACCTCGTACATTTTTGCTATAAGGGGTAGGTGGGGATACCCTCACTATGGGGTAAGTAGGTCCCCCAATAATAGTGAGGATTTTACAATCAAAAGCAACTCAGATGAAATAATTTGTGTGAAACACAAATTATTTTACACAAATGAAACACAAATTGTTTATTGTTTTAAAATTTTCCGTCATACAGATTTAAAAGACAGTATATGTCTCAGAAATGGATGTGTTTACAAAAAAGTAATTCTCACTAAAAATGTACATACTTTATCAAGTAAAGCCCCTTACCCCTCTTTTAGATATGCCTAATTTAAATTGAAATGAAGGGGGGGTGATCCACTTACCCCCTATTATGGGGTAAAGAGACACCCATCTGATCTCTTAAGAACATATATTATATTTAAAGCATTATTTCAAAAATTATAGATAAACTTTTGTTTTTTAATAATGTCCACATTGTAAAAAAAGTAAAAAAAGTGTAAGGTTGCCAATATTAATGGGTGTAACGTTACACGAATTCTGAAGTGTGTAGTATTATTGTTTTAAAAACTCAAATTGTTGGAGGAGCCTTGCACTATGGTTTGAGTAGAATTCGAAGCGCATGCATAAATATTAGAATCGGCGCAGAGCATTTAAACTCTTAATAGCGAAACAGAAACCGGCCTTTGTGGTTGAGCGGTGAAAGCTCTTGCTTTGCGACCTGTCTGTGAGATTAACGTGAGTTTCGGCACCACTCTGGTTATTTGCTCTCTTAGTGTAATAAAAATGTCTTGTTTGTATATTAAAATGAATAAATAATTGGTGTATATTGGTTGGCGAAAAAGCACGAACTTGATAAATATTAAAGAAACGAATAATTAAAAGCAAGAGCTGTAAAGAAGGGATTTCTAGGATGATTTTTTTATACTGTTATAATGAAATTACAAGCATAGTGACCTACAAATTAATTTTTGTATTTTCAATTTAAAAAGTATCGAAAGAAATCATTACTTGATCATTCAATATATATATATGTATAATTTAAACCATCGAGCGGTTAACAATTAAAAATGAGTATCCGTTCTAGAAAGTCAGGTGAAAGCTAAATTTTTGCTAATGTGTAACTCTTCAAGCAATTTCTCTGTAAGCGCATAGAAAATTCTCGTGCAACCTTGCGCAGAAATTAGTGAGACGTTACGCTGTAGTTACATTATGAGGCAGTGAGAAGCAAAGAGATGCAAGTGAACTATTTTAAATGAACTATTTTAAATTTCGAGTAAAACGCGTTTAAAGATCAGATGCTAGGTATGCTTTCATTGAAATTTTTTTCTAAATCATGCTATTCAGCAGCACCTACCAGCGCTACTAGAACAATCTCTTGCCCCAAAACAGAGGAGAGGTTCACCTACCATTTGTAGTGGTTATCACCAAATTTTTAATTTTACCACTTGCATCCCTTTGCTTCTCACTACCTCATATAACCTTCCAAGCAAAGCTGCCACCAATTTTACGGAGTAAAATTACACTTTTTTTTTTCAGTGCGAGATAAAGTAGTTCAGTAGAGTAAAAATAAAGAAGTTCAGTAGAGATAAACTAAGACTATTAGTTTTTTTTTTTTTTTTTTTTGTGTGTGTGTGTCAAAACCTTTATATAAGCTTTCAAAAACGAACTGTTCTCAAAAAGGGTCCTGCTCATCCCAACCAACCTTACATAAAGCTCTGCGCGGTGCGCATGCGCTTTAAAGGAAGCAGGTTTAACGCGCTTTTTTTTTTTTCAGATGGCTCTGCCGCCAACGTTCCGTATGAAGCATGGCTTCAATGAAACAAAAATCTTCGCTATTGCTTCATTTTAGGTTTTTATTTTCGTGAAGGGAGGAGTAGGGGGTGAAGTAAGAGCTAGACTATCTCATTGGTTACAAGTTCTTTTTTTTTTTTTCTTTTTTTTTTTTTTTTAATGAATTTACTGAAATTTCAGCATCGCAACCAGATTGAATCAGCAACTCAACAGTAGGCTACAAATAAATAAAAATGAGTTTACATTGTGTTTGTTAAATATGGTTTTACTCAACATTCTTAGATGAAATATTTTCATGTTAGGATAAATTAGGTTATCAAATTATACATATGCCGGTTTTATATGCATGCTTACATTTGTCACATGAAAATAAGCATTAGTGAAGTTTCTATTTAAAGCAAAGAAGAGTTTATTGCCCACAGCACTCTCAACGTCTTTCATTTTCAATAAGTTGTTCTTTGGTTGAACAGTGTTCATGTTTATTTAAATCAATTTTTCTTCAAAAGCATATTCGTCAACAACGAATAAATACCTTTGTGCTTGAAAATTAAATGAATGAATTACCAACGTTAAGATGCTCAAAATTGCAATGTAGAAGCAGAACAAGCCTTTGTTGGCACGAAAAACGTGATTGCTAAAGCCTCACTCTTTTAAGACATCCCTTTCCAAAACGTTAGTAGTTCAGTCATTCAATATTCGTCAATGTTTACGAATCTCTTAGAGCAATTTAGTACTATTTTTAAACTTTGCTTAAGATGACATAGATTTTTTTTAAAGCAGCTTATTTTTCAAAAGCTATTTTAACGGAAACAAAGTTACCATATTTATTCAGATAATGTGTTGAATCGAAATAAGTGATTAAATTACAGCAATTATTCTAACACAAACTTAAACAGAGCCCTGGAAAACTTTCTTAATGATTTGGTAACACTTTCTCAGCATTATTGTGATTTTCAAACGTATTATAAGGCTAAATACTTTTTCTAAATAGCAGCTATTCTATCTGTATCTTTTTCAGGTTTTGCGTTATGTGTTTCAACCGCTGGTTATAAATATGTCTTTGTACATAACAGCTCGGTTTGATGACCTTATAATGCTTGAATTTGTTGCTAAAGTTCATTTTGTCCTATAGTTATCGAAATGCGTTTTATTTTATCAATATTTTGGATCATGCTTAGTTATTAATAGAAACCATGATCACTTGAACAAAATAAATTTTCTTACAGTTCTTCCTGATCGAAACAAAAGACATATTCGTCATCAAATGATAGAAATTCCCTTAAGTTGAAACGTTTTTTTTTCCATACTATTTAAGCGCCACCGTGATTAATTAAATATTTCAGATATCAAGCGGAGTATGTAAACTAACCATAAAGATATTTACGTGTAATCATTTTCATTTTTCTCATCACTCTGAGATTAGGTCCAAATTAGCAGTTTATTCTGCGTGAAGTTACTGGATATTATCGAAGTTGTAGATATAAGTGGCGTTGTATTTTCTAAAATATACTATAGCTCACTACTGCTAATTCACTAGTCGGTCTATATATTTGTCATGTGATCACCTGATTATAAAGTTTAGTAAACTCATAAATTTTCAAATATTATTGTGCATCCTTACCTATAATGATTTTTGAGGTTTTTCGTCTCTCGTACTCATCCTTTGATACTCGTAATCTTATTGATGTTTAATTGTTAGAAAACGCATCACAATACTTCGGTAAAATACTCTGGACATAACTTAAATGATAGCTTTATCAAATCAATCTATTTTTCTCTGCATTTTGGAAGGGAATTTTTAGGCCAAATTCTTAGCTATACTAGTACATTGCTAGTGGTACAGCGTTTTTTTTTTTTTTTTTTGTCTTAATTATCTGGCTGTATTACCGGAGTAACTGCACTTAATTTAAAAAGAGTGTGAATTCTGCATTTTATAACCAACAAGTTTTATTTTGAGCCAATTATCCATAGCATCTATTGGTATTTATTGGTCGAAAAAACAATGTCTCTGATAATATTTTTACATTTTTACAATCACTTTGACGTAATTTTGTCAAATTATATTAATCAGAAATGTGCATTCTTTTAAATACAGTTCTATCAAAAACATAAAGTTAAACGCGTGTTGGGTTGCTGAAATATCTTTCCAGGCAGATTCAATGACACGAGGGACGCAGCAGAGGGGAGTTGAGGGTCAACTCCCAGACGAAAAAATAAATTGCCACAAAGACAATCCTAGAATGATAATTTCTTTACATGGTAGTTGTGTTATAAACAAACCCCGTCAGGTGAAAATTTTTTACTTAAGACAAATGAAATATTAAGTGCTATTTGAAACTTATTCCTTGAAATTCGCGATTGAAGAAATCTTTTTCTTTTAATACTTTAAATATTGCTCTTACAACCATTTTGCAGCATGAATTTCAAACAGATGCTGACTTTTTACAAAATAAATAGTTAAAAACTAATCCATTCAATGTTTGAGTAGGTTATAGGCTAAGTAGCCAATTAAAATAATTTTCTACTAAGTTGTTTTCTTCCAAACATTTTCCGTTCAAAATTTTTTGCCGATACTGTGTAAGGTAATAAAATATAGTTATTGGATTTATCGACTCTATTCGTCAGTTCTTTTAATATGATTAGTTAATATTGTACTTAAAGTAAAAGTAATCTTAATATAAAGAACGGTATCAAGCATTCAAAAATTGCTTTTGTTTTTGGTGATTTTTCTTGTATACTTCCTAGTACGAACAAGTAGGGCACAGTCTCTAATTGATATTTAATTCAAAAGGTAGTTTGAACTAGATATCTAATCAAATATTTAAGTTTTTACCCCAATAGCTCTTACAGTATCACTGCTCGAGAATCAAATATTTCATTAAATTCCTCAGCAGAGTCTTAAAAGAACCACCAAATGACCACATACGTACAAATCTCTATTGTTAAACCAGAAAGAGCTTTTCCGATTCTTTGTTTTATCTCAGAGCAATTCTTACTGTGGTACAATCTTTGGACTAAATCAGACTGGGAGCTCTTTTGAACTTTTTTGGTGGAAGGCCTATTATATGCGTTTCCTCTGCTTCCTGAAGAGGTTTCCCATGGTAATAGCACTTCAAAAATCGCATTAAAGATCAATCTGATGGTCTCTGTGGTAATTCGTTTCGACTTTTGCTGGTTTGGAATATTTGTTTTTCCTCTCGTGGAAGAAGGAATGTGCCTCAATTTTTTATTTGCCAATTTCTTTGAACAAAATGAAACCTATGGTGCTGAGAGTCAATAAGACAGTGCCAACTCAATTTGGTATTCCGGATCCTATGCTTTCAAAGTTAATCTGACTTCTGAGAAGCCGGGATTTTATTTTACAGGGTTTTGATCCTCTTTGTTCCAAACTGGGATCTGTTTGCGTCAGAAGCCGAGCCCAGAACGGAGCGACAGCAAGGTCAGTTTGACACAGTGATCAGGGAGATCTTGGAGAATGTTTGCCGTTTTGAGTGCTTTTCGATCTTAACTTTTCTCTGCTATCTTTTACAAGGAAGTAATCTCCTTCCAAATGAATCCGAATTTTTTATGATCTTTGAAAATAAATTTGATGTTTTACAAATTTATCAGTGAAATTTATGTGTCTCTGCGATGCAAATATTCATGTCGTTTTCATTCAGATAACCGGCGTACAGTCGCATAAAAGAATCAAGATTCTGTGAAAAATAAATGGATATCAGATTGTTCTCAAGTCGTTGATTCTTCGAGATACTTGGCAGATTATCTTTTGAAAACTCTGCCATTATTGATTTATTTTTTTCTTTAGTAAATCACAATTTTTACAAAGTAAATTGTGCATTGCAGGAAAAGTTTCTTTTTTTTTTACTGTGCGTCAAATTTGATTCTTTCCTTTTAATGGTGGGGAGGGGCATAAATTTAATAATGAATGTAAGTATAACTTTTAATAAAGAGTCACAAATTTCTTAACTTTTTTCAAAATTAATTCTTTGATTACTGGTTTTGTATAGAACAGAAAGTAATTCATTTGTTTTTAAAACTAATTTTCTTGAATCATGTATGAATAAGCTCTTAACCATGTTCAAACCTTGTAGATGAATTTAAAAAGTTTCCCTACTGAATAGTTGATTTTAAAATTTATATGTATGATTAGAAATTACTAATTTATTTTTTCATCACATTTATTATTTTCAAAAATCTTGGTTTTAACAGACTTTGAATGTATATATATATATATATATATATATATATATATATATGTGTGTGTGTGTGTGTGTGTGCATGTGTGTGTGTGTGTGTGTGTGTGCTCGTGCTCGTGCTCGAATGTATATCATATTTTCCTATTGGGGACCATGATTACACTAAATAACTGCTAAGAATTAAGTTTAATAAAAACGATTTGAATCAAAAGAAATTCAAATTTGAAACGGAAATGGAAGTAATCACGTAAGAAGAAAAACAATTTTCCTGACTTAGGTAAAAATACTTTTAGGAAGTAAAAGGGTTGAGTCACCCATTAGCATAAGCCACTTAGCTTACTGTAAAATCATTTAGGTTTCCTTTTTTTTCCCCCTCCTTTTTAAAAGATCCCTCCTTTTCGATCCCGCTCCACAAGGATGATAACGAATTTACATCCACACAGGAGCACATGTTTTTGTTTTTTCCTTCTTTCTACTGTTAATACTTACCCCCTTATAAAAGTGAGAGAGTCTCCCAAACAAAAGTAATTTAAAGCTTATAGGTTCGATAATCCAGACATCTCGGACTTAATGGTTTTTGAAAGAGATTTACAATCGAAAAGATGTCTTGGATTAATGGAGAGAGAAACAAGATTAGGAATAATACTCTTGATTTCAGCCAACATTATCATATATGTAATCTTTTAATGCGATAACGCCTCCCTCTTTTTTTTTCAGGAGAAAGAGCAAAAATGTGGCTGAGGTAAACGCTGTAGTAAAGTAATCCTTGCGAAACATTGATTGAGTAAACGCTTTCGTTGGAAAATGCGCTTGAATTCCTGAAGCCTCACTTGTGAATTAGTGGACTGACGCGGATTCGGAGTTTACAGTTTCTGGTGCAGGGGTGCCACAAATCTCTTTAAGGAAGACCTCATGTTTCCTTCCTCATACCTGTCGGGTTAATGAAACCATTTCTCATTTCTTTCCAACATAAAAAGCAGTGGAAGATTTGTATTCTCGTAGAAGGCAATTTTCTTCGGTTTTTCTGAAAAGGCAATATAGTTTTGGCGAGTATCTGGTCGTACTTTTTTATTTAAATGAGTATGTTTTATCTGTAGTCAATAGAGCTCATTCATGTGTTTTTTCTTTTGCTTTCAAGGTATTTTTATTGTCTTTTTTTTTAATAAGAATAATCATTCTGCCGGGAAATATAAATACAGAACGTTCAATATTTCAATTTATTTTTTTTTAACCTACTGAAGTAAGTGTTCTGAGTGAGGCCATTAAGGTTAAGGACCTATTATTTCGCTCATTTTTGGTTCAAGAGGTTAGAATCTTTGAACATTTAAAAATGCCAAAAAGAACTATCAAACTAAAAATAATTTAAAAATTATCTATTGTCAATTTAAAATTGTATTAAACAACATTTATAAAAACTCAGAAATATTATCAAAAAGTCCATATTTACTTCAATGGAAAGGAGGAAATCAATCATCTTACTCGGGACACTAGTAAGTCTTTATTATCTATTTTTCTAGTCACTCCTACCGTCCTGCGAACAGTTCGTGCACATAGGTGCAGCACTATATCATATCTTCCACCCAAACCTTCAACGTCATCATATGGAGACCCGGAGTCCTAATAATGTCAATCATGGCTTTATTGGAGCAACAGTCTACTTTCCTACAGTTATTAAATTAACAGGAAAAAATGGCGGTGCACAGCGACATTTTTCTTTTTGTATTCATCTACTACATAAATAAGACTTTCTAGAACAATTAACAACTTTTTTTATACTAGTAAACTAACAGTGAACCATGAAGAAACAAAATTTACTGTAAAAAAAAGATCAAGCAATTTTGACAAGATTTTTTGGAATAACGGTTGCGACACTTTTGTCTGTTGATAATAAATGGCTTGTTGAAAACACTTTAGCATCAGTTATACTTTGTGATGACGACAAAATGCACGATTTAGCGAATTTTTAATATCCGACATAAAAGATTGAGAAATGGACAGGGGGAGGGGGTGGCCTTATTGGTCGACGTGGTCTTACTTTGCGCACCCACCTTGCTATTATTATCGGATATGTTTTCATCATTATTGTCGTTTATTAATACACTGGCCTCAAAAAGTTAAGGTACAACCGGTTTTTTGCGTCTAATTTGCAAGTGAATGAATGTAGAAACAAAAAATTTGGACGATGTGTGCATTAAATAGTTTTCTTTTGAATGCGTCATAGAAATTTATACAAGTGTATTGCAAAAACGATTTATAGCAAAAAAAAAAAGGAAACTTTGCAGAATTAATTTGCAAATTAAGAAAGACGCGAGTGCAAGGGAATTGAAATCCATTGGTAACGCTATTAAGTCCTCCCCGTTAATTTCTGATACCTATAAGAAACGTTTTATTCCTTCTGTCGCACGTTGTGCTAGATTTTACGCTTTGCCGAAAGTACATAAACCACTTATTCCTCTCCGTCCCATTGTTTCTAATATTGGTACTGCTTCCTACAAACTGGCAAAATTTTTGGCTTCTGTTTTTTCACCGCTACTATCCAGCAACTCTTTCACTGTTCGAAATTCTTTGAATTTTGTTAACAAACTTCGTAATTTTCAGTTAAAAGATCATGTCATGGCCTCTTTCGACGTTAAATCTCTTTTCTCTAACGTGCCGGTTGAAGGGGCGTTGGATTGTTTTAAAATGAAATTGGTTGAACATAATTTTTCTTGTTTTGAGATCGATGAATTGTGTAAGCTAACCAGGTCCTGCTTAGAACAAAATATTTTATTTTCAACAACAATTTTTTCCAAATGACCGAGGGTCTCCCGATGGGTAACCCGTTGGGTCCTATCTTAAGCGACTTTTATATGCACTATTTTGAGGTTAAATTATTTAAAATTTTAGTTTCCATTTTACGTCAGGTATGTTGATGATGTTTTTGTTCTTTTGGACTCGTCTTTCCGTGACTATGATAGTCTTTTGTCTGTTTTAAACTGTATTGATCCACATATTCAATTCACCGTTGAAATGGAATCTAAAAATCTTCTCTCTTTCTTGGATGTTTCCATCACTCGTTCTGATAATAATTTTATCACTACTGTTTTCCGTAAACCCTTTGCAGTCACTCTTCCCCCACATAAATTATCTGTTCATCCCCCTCAACAAATATTAGCGGCATTCAGAACTTTTGTTTTCCGGGCTTTAACGATTTGTTCTAGCTCCAATTTACTCGCTGCAGAACTGAATTATTTAAAAAGTGTTGCATTAGATCGGGGGTTTACAATTGACATCATTGACACCATACACAAGAAGCTTATCAATTCAACTAATAAAAATCAAGCACTGTCTAAGATGAATTATTTTAGTTTGGTTGTTTTACCCTTTTTACAAGAATCAGTCTTCAAATTGCAAGAATTTTAAAAAAGTTTAATTTTTCAGTTGCATTTTCCCCTGTCAACAAACTTAAATTTTCGCAACTAAAACACCCGGTTCTGGAACTTGATCGATGGGGCATTTATACCATTTCTTGTCAGTGTCAAATGATATACATAGGACAGACCCAACGTTCTCTTAAATTCCGTATTAAAGAACGTGAAAATTATGTCAAGAAGTAAGATTTAAAACGCTCCTCGATTGCACAACACTGTTGGTCATTCAATCATTTTTTCGAATTTTCTTCTGCCAAGGTTATTCATGGGTGTTCCTCGATTTATGATTTAGATTTTTGGGAATCCTATTACATTTGGAAAAATTCTGCTTCAATAGTTAATGATTTGTCGAGTACTCCCCCTTACCCCAGTGTTTGGAAATCTTATCTTTAAAAAACTTTTTTCTGCTTTTGACGTTTTTCCGCACTGTAGGTGTCGTTGTTGTTCTGTGACGCATGTGTTTCAGGTTTCCATGCCTATTTACTTTGCTGCCTTCCATTTTCTGTTCATTTATCGTCCGGTTTATATTGCAAGGACTTTTAGTACTTTTTAGCACTGATGAAGGGGCTTGCATGTGACAGCCCCGAAACAGCTGTTTGCTGAGTTTTTAACTCTTTTATACTACTTTATTTGTACTTTATACACGTTGTTGCCATTTTTACTCAATCAAGATCCTCCTCAACAATTCCAGCTCGGTGAGATCGTGCATTACCATCTATTGGAATGAAGTCATTACCAATAGCAAAAGCATATGGGCGGACGTATGAATCAAGGATCTCATCCCGATATCTCAGACCAGTCAGTGTTCCTCCGTGGAGCACATGTAGGTCAGTGTGACCACCGAGCGAGATCCCTACTCAAACTATGGTTCCACCATCTCAATAACTGCCTTTCAACAGTGTTGGATTAATGGTATCTTGTGTGATGTTCCCTCCAGATCAATAGACGCCCTGAATCCCTCTCCAATGTAAATCTAGACTCGTCTGTGAACAGCAAAGAAGCCCATTGCTGCTGGGTACAGGAAACATGTTCTCTTGCAAGCATAAGCGGATCCCACGCTGTGGTACGCCGAGCGGAATACGCGCAACTGGTCGTCTTGCATAGAGACCTGCATTGTGAAGACGATTTCGCACCGTAGTAGCACAGATTCTTCTTCCTGATTATTGGTCTGCAACAAGCTGCGGCACAGTAGTGGTTTTTCTCCTTCGGGCCAAAAAAAACTAGAAAACGGCCTCTTACAGGTGTTGTAGCACATGGTTGACCTGGAACAGGTCTTCTGGACACAGAATCTTCTGATTGATATTGATTTCAAAGTCTCTGAACAACACTACGAGACACATAGAGACGTCTAGCAGCGTCAGACTGGGACAATCTCATTACCATCCATCCAACTGCCCGTCACCTTAACGAATCGGGCAAACGACGTCTCTGAGACATTTTCTTAATTCTATTGACTATTGTCACCGAAACTGCCAACAACAGTTGAAAATCAACACAACATACACTCAAAAGTACGAAAGCTTGATATTTGCATTTTCTTTCTCAATCATAAAGATGTGTTCTTTTCCATACAATAAAAGTGGCAGCTATCTATTTTTTATAAATGATTTTAAAGTTCGTTATTATCATTCATGCAAACTATGCATTTTATTGTTACTTCCATTTTTTAATGGTGAGCTACGAAAAACCTTAACTTTTTGAGGCCAATGTATTACGCTTTTTAAGACTTTATTTTCTTTCCTGTTGATTATTATTAGTACTGTTTGCAGTTCATTTTTCCACTCATTACTGTGGTTAATTATATCGTAATTAGCGTTGCTGTTGTTTTGTTGTTATAAAAAAAATCCATATAATCGTTGTATATTGAAAGTTCTTCCGGGAAGCAAATTTAGATTTGCGTAGGTGTTTTTCCTATCATAGTGTATAATTTTCATCTGATTTCTATTTTAACGTATCTAAAATGCTAATAATTTAATTAAAGCACATTACATATTTCAGTTACTCCTAAAAACCATTGTCCCTTCAATACATTATTATGATATAAAGCTTGGTTTTATTAATCTTTTAAATTGTATTTTACGTCATTTTATTCATTTTTTTGTTCATTTCATTTATCTTTTCAAAATTTAAAGCTATCTAATTTCAGAATAAAAATAATAATTAATAGTAAGTAAAGTCCTCCTGAGCGTATGAATTAATTAAAAAATTAAAACGCATAGTTTTATTTTTGGTGCTTAGTTTTATTGCCATTTGTTGCGAGTATTTAATGTTTTAAGACATCGTACATGAAAAGTTATTGATGTGTGAAGGTCTTATTTATTGTTTGAGGTTTCATTGAAAAATAAAACTCTTCCTATTGTTTATTGGTAAATGTTTTAGCAATCTATGATTCTTCAAGTACTTATAATCCGTAAAATTATTGATATACTATTTCTTTTGAAATAATTTACATTTTGTTAATTTATTGCTCTAGTTTGCTTACTCAAAGGTAATATTTCACAAACATGGGCCTAATGATACTCGTCTATCAAGTCTCCAGAAAGCGTCTTTACATGTAACTACAGCATTTTTCTATTTAACTGGAGTAATTTTCCTCATTAAATTATTTTTATCAGTTATATGTCATATATTATGTTTGTTATGGGCAATAACCTGTTTTTGAAGAATAGCGTCACTCATTTATCCATTATTTTTATCCATGTTAAAGCTTTTTTTTTTCTTCTTGTGATTTTTCTTTAGCTTATTTTCCATTGGTGATATTCGTTCAGAATTTTCTACATTTTGTTCATTTGATTGTGTTTTGCCATTCTATTATGTATCTTCATTGTGTTTTTACTAATAAATATAACCACATCACAATTTGAAATGTGCAAAGTTGCAAAAAAAACTATTTTTCCTTTGAAAATGAATGAACAAATGTATTCTATTTCAATATATTTAAAGCGTGACATTAAACAAGTCTTTTGAGATAGTTTTGACTCTTATTTTATGATTATGATTATTTTTGAATAAAGTTTCAGCTTGCAAAATGTAATACTATTTGTCAACTTTATGAAAAATCAAATTTTGCAACACATTCCATGTCCTGAATAATGCATCAAATGCTATATACACCAGATGCTATATTTACCAGACACCATTTCAATATATTGATCATTCTTTCATCTTATAGTTGACAAATATTTGCGAACTTTAAACAGTGTGATACTTTGTATCAAGTTGTTTCAATGGCGCAATGCGTCTCTATGCTGACTTATTTGCTGTCTTATTTGCTAATGAGAAAAGCCTGAAGCATTCAATTCCTTTAAAAGTCAAAAAAATAGTCCTGGCTACAACTTTAACAGTGATAATTAACTTCCTTTTGAAATGACTCTTTAAAGTAGAGAGATCATGATTAATATAAGATCAAGTTAAATCTATTTTGAATACGTAATAAATACTTCACATGTGAAAACACTTTTATGCAGAATATATATGAACTTGTTTGACTTTAAAATAAATGTCATTAGTAGTACCTATTTAATCTTTGAACTAAATTTATTACACAAAAGTAGCAACTAGTAATAGGGAAGTTATACAACTATTCCGAGATGGTACCCGATAATTTTTTTATGCCTGAGTGCATAGTGAATCAGCTAAATTATCGCATTTCATGATGAAGTTATAGTTTTTCATAATAACTGACTACGAATGATTGCAAATTATACTGAAAACTATTTTTCCTTTTTCAAATTGCTGCTAAATTAAATTAAATATTTTGAATCAAATTTCTTAATTTTAAAACTTATAATTCTTTTTTCATAATGTTAGAAAAATAATATGGAACCTTTAGCTTTATAACCATGTAAAGGAATTTGGCACTGTAGCTATATTCTATCAAAAATTACTTTGGAGTCATTTCACGAAAAAGTCGTCATTTTGTCCCGCACGACACAGGTTATATACAATGTTATATATACTAACTTAAAGAGATTTCAAACCAATTTACCGCTACTGAGAGGAAGAAATTCAAATTTCGAATGGTGTTCGTACTTTTTTAGGAATACCAGACATTTTAATGTTATAAGCATAATATTAAGGAATAAATAAACAAAAAAATAAAGCCAAATGACTTTTAAGGGTCAATACAATGTATAAATAATAAAAAAAAAACGACATATGATAATTTTAATCATGAATTTATTCAAAAATATTTAAGTGTACGATGACTTTTGTGGCGTATTTTTTCTCTGTCTCTTCGTTTTTTGACCCATTTCAAAAAGAAGATACGTCACTATTTTGACAAAACAACAGGGTTTTATTTAGAATGACATAGGAATAATGTGAAAAAATATTGAACTTCATATTTGAATTCAGTTTCGAGTTATTTTGATTTTACTAAAAAATTTCAAAGTGTACGAACACTTTTGGGAGCCACTATTTCATTAAAAAAGTAATAATTTCGAAATGTAATGAACAATTTTTTTGCTTTAGAAATCCCACATAACGTATGTGATTTCTTAAACAACAAAATTTTGTTCTTATTCCCTTAAATTATAATTTGTTAATGAAATGTATGTGCTGTCGCATGCGGAACAAAATGTCCGTTTTTCAGTGAAATGATTTTTAGTGACCAAGCAATAGAGTGACCAACATCAAGAGTCATGAATATGTGACTATTGAAGAGAATTCAAAGACAAACAAAATTTCAGTGGTTAGAGATAAAACTTTTGAAAGACAGTTGAAGTAGTTTAATTTTTAAAAGTTAACATTACCAATGCTTGAAAATTAAGATGTTAAATTTGTTTAATTAACTTTTTAACCGATTTTGTTTGCATATTAAACAAGTCTCAGACAATCATGAAGTCGAGATGCATTTTCGTCATTTTTAGAACGGGGGACAAAATATTGAAATTTTGCTTGTCCTGATTGGACAGTTGGTCACCCTGTATTAAACAGACATTAGAGCCAGTAAAGAAACATTTCATTCCACAAAAATATTTATTTATACCAAATATGTACAATGAAATTCATATTCATAATTGCACAATTTTTCTTACATTTTTTTTTAAATATAAATGTAAGGTGACCAGATTCAATACTAAATGTAAATTTTGTCCCACGTCCTTGTTGAAAATTTAATGAAAACTAAAATAATTCAAAAATATATTTTACAATACACAATTCTACTTTTAAAAGCAAAAAACACAATACTCATATTCAGTAAATACCACAAAGCAGTTTCAATTTGCTGCTGTACATTTTTCTTGAATCATTTCCTTTTGCAAGTAACTTGTTTTGCTAGCAAGAAAGTAAGGGGAGCAAACCAAGGAACAAAAAAGTAATGTAAATCTAAGGTTGAAGTAAATCAAAATAATAATAATATTATTAATAAATGGAGGAAATATCAAACGATAAAATGAGTTTTTTCAGTGAAGTAGTACTTAGATGTCATCAGACTAAAGTACTATGAATGCAGTTAAAAGTTAATTAAGTCTGAGCTGTTTTGCAAGAAAATACCACTCTTTACTCGATTCGTTTGAAGTTAAAATTTGATTATGTACAGTCACTTTTAAAAAATTTGAAGTAAATAAATTCAAAATGTATTTAAGTTTTTCAATAACAGCATACTGTGGGGAGAGCGCTGTTTATTTACCTAAATTACATGATATACGTTTTTCAAATTACAACTGCCATCATTCTTATTTTAGTGAAAAGTTCAAAGAAACATTTTAAAAACAATTTGGCAAAATATATGTTTGTTGCTATCGACGTGAATCTTTGTTTAATTACAATTATCAATTGACAAAAACCAAAAACTCCTACTTTTAAGTTTAAATTCTAAAATCAAAAACTACATTTAATGGACGCCGCAATTTTAATTTGAAATCTTTTTATTTTAATAGAATAAATAATTGAAAACTAGTTTTTACTAAATGGTATGTTTCAAAGGTTACATATTAATAATACAATAACACCCGAACGTAGTATGCAAGTCCTTATGTAAAATTTCCTCAGGCATGATTCTCTCAGAAACACCTCTTTTATGAAGTTTTCTAGGCCTATAGTGACTGCAGAAACCTACTTATTGTATTGCGTCGGTTCAGACTAAACGCGCAAAAGCACAAAACGCTTTTTAACAGGTTGTCTAGAAGTACGTAGCTGCAAGTTGCTGACCTACCAGTTTGACAAAGAGGTTGGAAAAACTCCTATCAGGCAAAATTATGTAGCGATAAAAATTTTGTCACAATGGATAATGAATTTCCTTTTTCTTACGGTCTAGGATTTTACTTATAAAGCAGCTAATTGAATATTATCATTTTTCACCTCAAAATACTAGAATTTAGACAAATCGTTAATAAGTTTCTCTGATCGTAGCAGGAGGAAAGAATTTTTAAAAATCTAATCGATTTATGTCTCAAAAAATGGTTTTATTGGAGTTTCAACAGACTTGAATTTGCGTGGGATCTCAGATCCTGTATTTCTTTATATTTTATGTGAATTTTTGCTTGTTGTGCGGAATTCAGACTATTTGCGTATGATAATCACTCATGAAGAGTATAGGACTCCCACTATTCTTTTGTTAGAAATCCAGCCCTGAGTTTTAAAATAATTTTCAATCATTAAAAAAAAAAAAAAAACTTTTACTGCACTAAAAAATTTTTATCCCGTTTATTCCTCTTACATTCTATTTCGCGATTATTTATTTTCATTCATTCCTGCTTTCTTACTTCCTTATTAGTATTTGGTTTTATTTACATACTAGTGGTACCCGCACGGCTTTGCCCGTAGTAGAAAATTAAAAGGTCATTTGGTTCGCCTGTATATTTACAAATAATCCATGGTGAATTTTCTCGCCAATTGGCGTGTGCCCATGTTACAGTTCCACGTTATGATAATTTCGTAATTTTCTCGTCCTTCTTATAATTATTTTGTTCTTAAAATTGGAATAAAAAAGAATCACATCGAATTTTTGAAAAATCGCTTCGAGGAGCACACCCCCATGCTATAAACTAATTCTGTGCCAAATTCATGAAAATCGGCCGAATGGTCTAGGCGCTATGCGCGTCACAGAAATCTTAAGAGACAGAGATCCAGACGGAGATATTTTCAGCTTTATTATTAGTGAAGATTTACTTTTTTTCAAATGTAAAACGAAAGAAAAAAGCTCAGGAAGAATTTAGACACAACCTTATCATTTTTATATTGTATATTACACGCAAACATGTTTTTTCTTCTCTTTTAATGCAACCATTTACTAACTCTAATTCGTTCTATTTATTAATATCACATTCATTTTGACCATTTGTGATTGCACAAGAAATAAGCATCGTGAAAGTCTTGTTAAAACATCAACTTTAATTTCAAAACAAAAACCGTTATAATAACAGTAATTTATATACACTGTTTATATGCTTTGTGTTTAATGGCACAAGAGTTTTAGCAAGCTGGAACAAACAAAATTCATTATGCATTTTTAAAATTTTTTTCTTTATTATTTTTCAGTAAAAATTATTGTTTGGGAGAGTTGTCACACTGAAGACTGCTGTGCGAGGAATAAAACCTAAGGACCATCTGTCGCATAGTCAAATACGTTAACCACTTTGCCCTGAATTGAGCAAACTACATCAAGCTGTCACTCAAAAGTAAAGCAATGCGTTGTATAATTTCTTCTAATAATGATTATTTTTAGCACATTAGATTACGCGATAAATATTAAATTTATTTATCTTTTGCACTCACAACATCTTTTGCACGTATTATTTTTTCACGAACTATAGTTTCCAGTATTGAGTATGAAGCTTTGATTTCTCAGCACAATATGTCAATGAATTTGTTGCACATTTTAAGAGAGAGAGAAGTGTGACATTTACTCAAGGCGCAGGGGTTTTTTTTTTTTTTTTTTTTTTCTCCTTTCTTTCTACTCCAGAATAGTTTTGCATGTTGCCAAGTCGAGCCATTGGATGAAGATGTATTTCTGAAGAAAATCTTGTAATATGTGTTCGTTGTTTAGTTTGATTAAAAGATAACTCGTGAAATAATAGCTTTCACGAACATTTTTCACAACACAAAAACCTTTTTTGTGTTGTGAAAGACAACAGTTTTTTACATTTTGGTCAGAGCAACTATTTGAAAAACTAACGACTATTTTTTTCTTTCTGAAGAATATTCTAATCTTCATGAAATAAAACAATGTAAGTTTTATAAAGCAAAATTTCTTCTTTAAATGCGGCTTTGGACTTGATTGATTAAATATTAAATTTAATTTATGGTAGATAAAATACAAGCATACAGGTGATGTGAAAAAATATTTAATGAAATATTTAGGTACCGAAGGACTTTTCAGTATTTTTGACTTAAGATTTTGTTGATTGTTTACCAGTTAATAGAGCCCCTGTATCACTTCAGTTTGTACACAACTAACTAATAAAGTTAAAGTAACAATTTTATATGAAAACTATCTTTCTTTTTTTCCCCTCTTTGCATAGAGTTTTACGAGGAAAAAGAAAAAAAAAATTCGTTTGTGAAATTTTACAACTGAAAGCATTTAGTTTCAACATTTATGAACTGTTATTTTACATTTAAGTTAGAATTTTCAAAGCATTAACTTATGCAACACCTCCGAGATTAAGAAGTTTGTTTTATTCAAGACAATCTATTTTGAAGAAATTGACAAAAAACACAAGCAGTATTTTCATCTGGTCACCCATAATGAATGTAATGGTGACTAACACTTACCTTTCGCCAAGCCACATATTTCTAAACTAAAAGGCAAAATCGTCATGCCAAAGAGAAAAAAAAAAAAAGCTTCCCTTCTTTTTATCGAAAGCTATTATTTTCTGAGGGAAAAGAGAAAGCATTTAAAATATTTAAATATTCAACTTCTTACCTGCAAGAAAAATCCAACCTTAGCTGAATACATATTGAAATCCAAAATCGAGAGAGGCAGGAAAGGGAATGGAGGGAAAAACTTTGAGACCTTTGAATTTAGAGAAAGGGATTTTAGGGATTTGTTGGAATTCTTTATTTACGAGTGAAGTGTATAGGAACTATTGTGTAGTTACACATCAAATGAACCGCAAGTGGTTGCACAAGACAAAGATAAAAAGACTGGAATCACGGATTAATAAAAGATGCGCATGTTTCCTTGGCGAATCATTATACACTTGCGTCTCCGCTCATTTAGCTGTGGTTAGAAGCTATTGATGAGTGGAGAATTCATTGATTTTTCGGAAACGCAAAAATTAGCTACCTTTTTTTAAACTTCTTTTAAGGAGAAAAGTGAGGATGATTTTATTTTTTTTCATTTTAATTTTATATATTAGTTGTTATTTGTTGTCTTTAAATCAGGGATAAAACATGCGGAAAGGATGTCGTGTTGAAATTAAGGAATTTTTTCTTTTAAGGAAAAAAATAAATTTTCAATGCTGTTCACATAATTAGGGTAGTTTTTGAGGGAAAGTATGTTCGTACATCTAATTAAGAAACCAAGAAAAATTTTCACGTGGAGATGTTAAACCCAAGCACTTTTTTCCGCTGCTTTTTTTTCTGTAAAGTGGGGAGTATGAAAAATTGAAATAAACAAAACTTTATTTAGATTTTAGTGTTAAAGTAAAAGCAAATAGTGTTTTGGAAGAATGTAGTCAAATAAAAATATATACAGTGTGATCTAAAAATAACCAAACGTTTCAGGGCTAGAAAAAAAAAACGTGGTAATGTGTTTAAAGGTTAATATTTATTCAAATCGGGATATATTTCAGTCAATGCAACGTTTTGAAGGGTCAACCAATTTATCCATATACTTTTTGGGAATGTTCTTTAGCACCTGTGTTCCTGCTGCTTGAATAGCTGGAACATCATCGTAAAACGCTCATTTCATTGCAGTTTTCAGTTTGTGGAACAGAAAATAGTCACACAAGGATTGATCAAGCGAATGTGGAAGGGGGTCGAGGACACTTATCAATTTTCATTTCCCGAAACTGAAAACTGCAATAAAAGGAACTTTTTACGATGATGTTCCAGCTATTGATGCAGCGTGGCACAGGTGCTAAAGAACATTTCCGAAATCGAGTTTAAAAGGTGCCTGAATAAATTAGTTGACCGTTCAAAACGATGCATTGAGTTCAATGCAGCCGTTTGGGTAATATGCTTTAAAGTTAACATTTTAAATAAATATTACCTTTAAAACATATTACCGCGCTTTTTTAACTCTTTTATTTATGCAATATAAAGCATAGTTTGAGCCCTTTTTTTTTCTTTATTTATTTCTTTAATTCATCAAAAACTATTCCACCAAAAGCTTACACTCTCCAAAACTGAGCGAAGCTGCATCACTTGCTCGCTCTGCAGACATCTTCATTCGACTTAAACTACACGAAACTGTTAATAATAGGATTATTCTTATGGAAATATTTTACCTGTACTATCAAACATATGCCAGCTTAAAATAAACTGTTCATTAATGCTAATCGAAGGTGAAAATGTCTGTATATGAAGAACTGCACTGATATGAGATACTGAAGGAAAAATAAATCGAGCATTTACTTTATAAGATATCAACATTTCAAATTTAAACGCTTTTTATTCGTTGCCAAAAAATGAAAATGAATGATAGTAATTTAAAAATTGATTATGTTTTACCTGTACTATCACACATATACCAACTTAACATAAACTTCGATGTTATGTTAAATAATGCTAATCGAAGGCGAAAATGTCTGTGAATAAAAAAAGGTTGCACTGATTTGAGATGCTGTGGAAAAATGAATAGAGCATTTACGTTATAAGATATCAACATTTCAAATTGAAATACTTTTTATTCGTTGCCAAAAATGAAAATGAATAATGGTAATTTAAAAATTTATTGTGACAACCAAGGTTTGACTCAACAATAACATTATCAAAATTAAAATCGTTTGTAGTTTACTTGTGTTTTACTTCACTTTGCTTCAATTCATCAATCTCTAACTTAAAACAAGCTATTAATACAAATCGAAGGCAAACACGTCTGTAAATAAAAGTATGCAGTTATCTGAGTTTTGAAGAAAAAGAAATCGAGCATTTATGTCCAAAGAAATCAGCATTTTAAATTTTAATCTCATTTACACAATTTAATTGCAGTACAAATATTTTAACTTTTGCAGAAATTCACAGGAAAAATATTCTGCTCCCGAACTTCTAAATAATGGGAATAATAGCCATCACTATTTCACTAGTTTTTGTTTTTCGAGAAATTTCATTTTAAATTTCTGAAAAATGTTTGCAGCTCTTCTGGGTGCCTGCCTCTCGTTTTAGTTATTCCTATACCTCAAAGACAACATACGTTGGTTACACTATCACTACTTTTCAGGACAGCGTAAAAACGTTTGTTTAGTGCATACAAATACTCAAAGGTTGGAACTGACGCTCTTATACCACAATCTAAATAAATATAAAGAGCTTTTTTATTATAGAATTACGTTGTTATGGCTCACCGTGGAATAGGATTCTTTGTATAAAATGCAGTAATTACTTAAAAATCGCCGTTTTTGGATTTGCGTTAATCAGGTACAGATTTTATCAAGGCATTTTTTATCTTCAATGAAGTCAACACATCGCAGTAGTTATCTGGAATGATTTAGAACGCTTGAGACAACGATGATTATCCAGAAAGTATTTTAAGAGTGAGATTGATTTCAGATTTTTCTTTTTCCAAACTTCCGTCCCTATCACCATAGAAGATCGTCTCAAATTAAGGGGTTTTTTTTTTTTTTTTTTTTTTTTTTTTTAATTTTCATTTCTAAAAAATTTTTGAGGAATGTACTGAACCCCATCCCTTACCTTAACGTTGTCAAAGCTTTTTTGGACTTAAATTTAAACATTTTTCCGGGGAAGAGCCATTTCATATAAGATGGCCTAAAATTGAGTTTTCGGAACTTCAAAAAATTTCCTATACAAAGTTCCAATATTTATCACTAAAGTGTTAGTACGTAAGCAACAATTGCGTTTTCAATACAATTTTGGAAAAATTCCGAGGGAGAATCCTCTATTTCGTAACATTATTGAAGATCGTCTTAAATTACATGTTTGGAACTTCAGTGTCGAAAATATGCCAAAGGAGAGCTCCTGCGTCTCGGCTTAGGGAGGGCGCGACCCCTAATTTGTAGGCCACCTCCCTCCTTGGCTTGAAATAATTAATCTCAATAATTTTTATAATACTACTCATATATAGGTGTTTTTCAAGTTTGCAACATCTTGTATTCTTGTGCAAGTCAAATTTTATTTTTTCTAATCATAATGATTGTTTTGTTGTTCGGATTAGAATGATAAGATTTTATATTTTACACTTGTTACTTCGATAAAGAATGTTTTTTCTTCGAATTAAACGTTAAAGCAATCTATACGTTTATACACGTAGATTTAGAAGCATGGACACAAGAAGTGAGTACTTATTATATAATATTAGGACGCGTGTGCTTACTTCTATTTTACTGTGATTGACATTTAATCTATACTGCTGTGCTAAGCACAGATGTGGTATCTGCCATGGACGCCCATACAGGGGGGGTAAGAGGGGGCTCAACCCCCCCCCCCCGTTAGAAATTAGAACTTTCTTTGCTTTTAATAATTTTTTCTTTGCAAAAATGTAAAAATATTTCTTCTCCAGCCATAAAGAATACGCTATTAAAAATATCCAATTTTAATAACTCTAATCTATACTGAAATCGGTTTCCATGAGGAAAATATCCTTCTAAACCGCAGGGAAAATGTCTGAGTTCCCCCTTTAAATTTTGCATATAGGCGCCCATGGTATCTGCGCATTTTGTCAAAATTGAGTTATTGTCTCCGAGTGGTCATTAATAATTTAATTTAACTAAATCTCAATTTTTTTGGCGATTTGTGAAAGCAAAATATTAGAAAAAGCTATAACAAAAAGGTGGTACAGTAGCTCCCAAAAGTGTTTGTACACCTACGACTTTCAATGAAATAGGATCCTATCCATTGGTTGGAATTAATATTTCGGAAAAGGAATTTAATTATTAGATCTATGATCAATTTTCAACAAAACTACATGAAAATTTGGTAAAAAATATATAAGCTTAATTTTTTGAAAATCAAAAACCAAAAAGTGCTGTGAAATTTTACCTCACAAAAGTCTTCGTACACTTTCAAAAATATCTATATATTATTGAATAATCTAACTTTTTATTAAGTTATTATTTAGTAGAATATCATGCAGAATCAACAACACCATTTAAACATCTGGGAATATATTTCATTCTTTTCTCTTTTTTTTTTTTTTTTTTTTTTTGCGTAATTTCTGAGTAAGTGTACAACCACACTTCGAGATTCTTACTGTTTCTAGCTCTATTTTCATTTCAAAGCCGTATTTTCGTCATCTAGCTTCCAGATATCTCTAAATATGTTACATTAAATTCAAATCTGGAGATTGAAAGAGCGTTTCCTAAACTCTTCAGGACAGTTTTTGAGGCACTAGACGCAAACGTTGAAAACTGTGCGCTTGATAAAACACAAAAATGTTTCCGATAACCAAATTTCTGGCTAAGAGTTTAAAATTGGTTTTTAAAATATATAAATGAACAGCATGATTCATTATTTCATCAAAAAATTCCAAACTACTAAGTTCTGATGCTGATATGCAACCTCACACAAGAACACCTTCACCGTCCTGATTAATTGGTCCAATTAAGTTCTTAAGATTAAGTTCCTAATTTTTCTTCTATTTACAATTATACAACAATTTAACCAAAAATGTTGAATTCATTTTTATCTGTAAGTAAGACGTAATTCCAAAACGATCTGAGTTTCTTTATCATTGATTTTGCAACGAAAAGCGTAAACTTTCTATTTTTCGCACGGCCAAGAAAATTTCTGCGGGAAGAGGTCCCATTCAATTCAGCTAATCATAAAACTTGGCGCACAATTTTAGGTGAAAATTTAATGTAAAAATTTTTATTGACCTCTGCAGAAACTTTTACAGCACTCAAATGTGTATTTTTCATAATTTTTTTAACTGCAAATCTCCGATCACCCTTTGTCAACTTTGCCGGTTGACCTTTTCTTACCTAATAGTTTTCGGTCCAATTCTTTTCTTTAAGGAATTTTATCAAGCCCTTTACTATAGAATGGAATAAATTATCTAATTTAGAGACATTTCAAACCAATTTACCACTATTGTGAGGAAAAAATTCAAATTTCGAATGGTGTTTGTGGTTTTTTACGAATACCAGCCATTTTAAAGTAATAAGCACAATATATTCAGGAATAAATAAACAAAAAAATAAAGCAAACTTACTTTTAAGGGTCAACACAATGCAAAAATAATAAAAAAATGACATATGATAATTTTAATCATGAATTTTTTCAAAAATTTTTGAGTATACGATGGCTTTTGTGGCGTCTTATTTCTCTGTCTCTTCTTTTGACATATTTCAAAAAGAAAATCCGTCAATATTTTGAAAAAAACTACAGGGTTTTATTTAGAATGACATAGGAATGATGTAAAAAAATATTGGACTTCATATTTGAATTCAGTTTTTTGTTATTTTGGTTTTACTAAAAAATTTCAAAGTGTACGAACACTTTTGGGAGCCACTGTATCTGCATATTTTGCGTAGTTTGCTAAAGCAATTTGAAAAAAGTGACAACCTTTGAAGTGGTTTCTGAGCAGTTACCATTTTTTTCCCTTAGTAATTACGTGGACACAACTTTTATACCTTAGTAAAGCGGCATATTTAATAATGTAGCAGTTTATTGTAACAGAGTACTAAAACTAGTTTACCTTTGAATAGTTGGCATAGGTTGATAATAAAAACTAATACAACTTCGCATAAATATTCAAGTAAATATATTTAGTTTTTTCTATACAAATTTTTATTTAAAATTCAAATTCTTAAAAAGGAAATGCATGTAAAATATTCATATGTAATTCTTTTATGGAAAAAAAAACATTCCATTCTATACGGTCAATTATATTTTTGTTTAAGTATCGTCTGCCGTCAAAATTAGCTTCATGCTCGGTAAAAATGAATCTAGAAAATAAAACATTATAAATGATAGCATCAACACATTCTTTGAATATAAAGAGCAGAAAATTATTATATTTTACAGTTTTAAATGTTCGAAATTTTGAAAATGGTATTTTTCAGAAGGCAGGTTCTGTTAGATTTGTATTAACAAAATAAAGCGACAGCAAAATCCAAGTAAAGCAGATGTTTTCACATTATTTAGTGATACATTAAACACGTTTTACTAAGCTATTTTTGTCGTATCTGTGCAGATAGCCCTAAAAATGGCTTATAATAGTCACTTGCGGTGAAATTATCCTAGTATATGAAAAGGTTTTGGAGAGAAAATTTGTTGTAACTGCATTCATTAATTAGACTTTTACAAAAATTCACTCTTACGTAGGTTAGATAAGTTATTTACAAAACGACTACCGTAAATTGAACAATTATTTAGTTACAAATCAAAGAAACGAGTTGCAAGTCTTTTATCATCAATTTCTCATTTTGAGCTCTATACTGTAGATACCACATCTGTGCTTAGCACGTCAGTATAAATGCTGCTCTCATGCATTTCTTTTATGTACGACCAGCATTTATAGAGAATAGCATGCTCTTCTAATATCCAGTTAATGGATGGAAGTCTTCTAATATCCAGTTAACATAAAATTTCATGGTATAAGTAAGCTTTTGTTCCATTAAAACCATTCGTGCAACGATTCAATGTAATCAATGAAATGTGTTTTCTTTGAAATGAAATGCGATAAAGGTTGAAACTATCATCGCAAGTGATACTTTAAATAAATATTAATGTAAAGAAAGGAGCTGCACCAAAGGTTGAATGTAATTTAAAATAAAATAAAGAGAGAATTTTTCCCAGAATTAGACGAACCTGATTTCTTGTATGTCAGTGGTTTTTTTTCCAAAAGCAAATACACTCTCTCATTTGTTTTAGGTTCTAAATTTTTAAAAATATGCCTGTTTAAGTGCTGGGGAAACTTCTTAAGCAAAATATGGCTTACGTAAAAAAAAAGTTAATATCAAAACGACATTGAATTCATTCCCTCATAAAGTTAGGCATCATGTTTCAGTTTATTCCTGCTGTTCTTCTTCTTCTTTTTTTAATTAAATTCAAGCTCCCCCTTCCGGTTTGTAAGTGCATAAAAATCCAAAGTACAAATTTCCCCAAAAAATTTTTAAATTGTGGAAACGAAGATTTGTCCGCATTAATGAAAGTATCTTAACTAGAGTCGTTTGTTGTTTTCTGACGCATTGTATTTTCTTTGATTTACTTCGTTTTGCTCATCTTTTGTTATCCAGATTTTGATTAATGGCTTTTTTTTTAAAAAAATTACTTAGTACAATAATAATAATAATAATAATAAAGTTAATAATAATGATAATAATAATAAAATTAAAATTTATTCAAAATCTCTAATTTTCTCTTTTTTTTTTTTTTCAATGTCAACAATGTTCAGTTTCGCTTGCTTTTTAGATGAAAACGTTTGAATTTATCTCGTAGGCATTAATGCTTATTATTATTGTTATAATTATTTTTAATGTTTCAAAGATAATACATTTCAAATAGACAAATCAAAAAAAAAAAAAAACCTTTTCATACATGATCTTCGTCAAGAGCTCGTTTAAAAAAAATAGTTGGTAGCAAATCCATCATAGGGATGCATGTAGAATTTGAACTTCTTACGTAGAAGCTTACTTTTTTTAAATTGCTAAACTTTAAAAAAATGATTTTAAAAAAATGCATTTATAAAATAAAAACTCATTCAAAATCTCTAATTTCCTCCTTTTTTCCAGTGTCAATAAATAATGCTCAGTTTCGTTTGATTTTAGATAAAAACGTTTGAATTTATCTCGTAGACGATTTTTTTTAATGATCCAAAAAATTGTTATGCGAACTGGAAACTGATACACTTAGAGTCAGACCAACAGAGACACCTCCCCCCTTTCGGTTTTTTTGTATTTTCTAATATTTTGACTAAGTACCACTATAGTCAGTCAGTATCCGGCAAATAACCATAACGACAGAACATTCTTTAGAACTGAAAACTATCTAGAAATTAAATCTTAGATCCGACAGACTATCTCATCTTCACGCTAACTCTCTCCCCCATTCCAAGTAATCCTATTGACTTCGAACACTTCTGATCAACAACTGAAAACTACGCGATTTACATGAGGGTAGGTAAAACGTTATTGCTACTATTCAATCATTTAAATTACCCGTAACAGGGGAGGTGAGGTCTCACAGACCGCTCAAAAGTTTATCCCACCACCCCTACTTCATTTTCAGTCCGATTAAATGGTTTTTCCAAAAGCTTTCTGTTTTGTGACTTTGAACAACCCCCTTGCTTATCAGTATCTTTTCGCAAGTGCATCTGGTTTAAATTTCATTGCATTCTTTAGGAACGGTCTGTGAGACCTCACCTCCCCTTCAGTGTTACAACTTTCGACAGTAGTAGACACGGCTTTTAACGTTTGCACCGCGAATATGGATTTATTTATTTGATCCGCGTTATGCGGAAGAGATGTAAACTCAGGGGTGGATCCAGTCAGAATTCTCGGAGGGGGGCATTTGGAAAAATACGATGTTTTGGTAAATTTTTGAGTTTTACAAATATCAATACGGTCCACCTTTAGCTAGAGCATTTTTTAAGGAATTGTCACTCGGCGACACAAGTTCAACATAAGGCTGTAACCTTACCAATAATTTTCCTCTTTTCTTAACAAACTTGTGCATGCATCGTCGCCTCAAAGTGGTGTTCCTGTAATCAGTACTGTGTGTCTGAGACGACTGTATAGGACTTCATATTGAAGAGGAAGCCAATATGAACCAACCGTAAGTATAATAATAACTCCGAAGTAACGGGGGTCTGGGGGTTTCTCTCCCGGAAAATTTTCGAGTTTGTAGTCTTAAAAACGCATTTTAGACGATCTTTGGTAATGTTAGGGGAGAAGAGGTTTAGTAGCGCTCCCCTGCCTAGTTTTCGAAATAATCGCTCTAAAAATAGTTTTAAACGATCTTTGATGATCTTAGAGGAAGGAGAAATTTGAGGGCCCATCTAAGGAAATGTTTCTGATTTGTAATCTTAGAAATGAATTTTAACTGTCTTAAGGGCTCGGGGGCGACCTTTCCCCCCGCCCATTTTTCGAAATTGAAATTTTAAAAACACAAACATTATCTCCAATAATGTTAAGAAGAGGGAAGTTCGAGGTTTCTCTGGCGGATTTTTTAAACCATTGTAGAGCCATTAACGCAGTTTAATACAATCGTTTCGTGATGATACGTGTAGGAGAAATTCGAGGGCCCACACCAAGAAATTTTTCTAATTTGCAGTCTTAAAGATGCATTCTAATTATCTTTGGTAGTGGTAGGGGAGAAGAGGTTTGGAGACCTCCCCCCGAATTTGTAGCTCTAAAAAGGCTGTTTTAGACGATTTTTGATGTTAATGGGAGGAGAGATTAAAAGGCCCATCCCAGGAAATTTTACAAATTTATTGACGTAAAAACGCATTTTAGACTATCTTTGGTAAGGTTAGGGGTTGAAGAGATTCTGAGGTACCCTTCCAAATTTTTTTCGAAATTGAACTCTTTAAATTGCAAATGTAGACAATGCATGATTCATAAGTAACTTTTAGAGGACTAGCAATTTTTCGAAATTGAAGTTCCAAAAACGTACCTAATTCTTGAAGACTTTCAATGATGTTAGACAGGGAGGAGTTCTCCCCCGGAAACATTTTGAAACTCAAGCGCTTAAAACAAAATTAGACTGATCTTGACGATGTTGGCGAAAATGAGATGCGGGGGACCTTCCCCTGGAATCTTTTACAAGTTATTTTTTAAAACGTGGCATGTAGACTTTTGGTAATATTAAAAAGAGGAAGAGAGATGGTTTGGAGGGTCCCACATTAAAAAGAGAATGAAGAAGACTTACGTAGCACTGCATAAAGCCATGTTAAAACTTAAATCTAACTTTAACTTAATGCGTAATCACAACAACAAATGTACAACATTTTATCGGACACTTACTAATACATATCTCTTTTCTTTCCCACATGAGGGCAGTAAACATTTAACAAAACGAGCCCCATTATGCTACATAAACCTTAATATTTGGTATACAATTGATATTTTTGAAATTTTCGTAGAGTGGCGATGCCCTCCCTCTGGCATTGTTTCCATTCTTGTTAGGCTTCACATGAATTACAATGTTTTTTTTTTTTTTTTTTTTTTTCCAATTTAAGCAAGGAAAGAGGGTTTAAAAAACTGTACTTGAAACTTCCTCAGTGTGGTTTTATGGCTCCCCGGCGTTGTTTTTATATTCTTGTTAGACTTCGAGGAATAATAAGGATTTTTTTTTTGTATTTTGCTCTAAAAAATGTTTTAAACTATTTTTGAAACTTTCTCAGGGTGGTCATGACCTCCCTCTCATTGTTTTCCTTATTGTTAGACTTTGTATGCGCTATAATGGAAATTTTTTGCATTTTTGCTCAAAAAAGGGGCTTTAGCTGTTCTTGATATTTTCTCGAAGGGGGCCATGCCCCCCTCCCTGGATCCGCCCATGTGTAAACTGTTCGAAATAAGGTTGCTATTTGTTTAAAATGTTCTTAAAAGGTACGCAGTGAATGTTAAAGGGACAATGAGAGCTTAATTATTTCTGGAAATACGACGCGGTATACTAATAGTTTAGACGATGTCAAAATTTTCGAGTAAGGTGATATAGTCAATTTTCCGGTGTTAAAATGTTCTTCATGTATTTAATAACTAAAATAAAATCATTAATAAATAACAGATTCATTTTTATTGCGAGTAATACGTTATTTACTGCAGCATGTGATTTTTCTAGAAAAAAAGGAAGACTCTAACAAAATGTCGTCGGAAAAGGTGTATTTCGATTCAAAATTCAAAAATATTTTTTTCCCGTGATAATAAAAGTTCAAAGAACATCTAAGGCAAATTACAGGAATGTATCATATATACACGGTTTTTAAGAAATTTTTAAATAGAGCGGTCTCTGAGACCTCACGTCCTCTGTTACGTCCTACTTTTTCACCTCCCCTGTTACGGATTAAGCTTAAATATTTTAAAAAGAAAGTATTCAATTTATATGCTAAAAATTTTTGAAAATAAGTTAGATTCCATATATGACACTTTAAAACTTTTGTGGAAAAATCGCCTCAAAACTGATGCAGTGAAACCAGTGCAAGCTGACCACTTGCAGTGCTCTACTTTATTGGTAAACTTATAGAGAATGATTTATATGAAATATAAATTTTTTTGTACCTGAAAAAAGCGGTCAACTTACAAGGGTGGCCAACTTTGCAAGTTTTACTGTACCCGTTATTTCGGATGCAGTTAAAAGAAACAAAATTTTTAAACGAATTCATCAGAAGCAGCGAGAATTTAAAAAATAAAAAAATGAGAGTCTACTTCTTATTGTGTATAACCTTAATGTGTATTATAGTTTACCCCCTCCAATTGAGATCAAAAGAAGCGTAGCATCAAGCAACGCCTCATTTCGTTGAATGACAAATTTATTTAGTGTTTATTGTATCCGGTAGCTAATAAGTCAATGAATATTGTTAAACGTAACCATACTTTATGAACTTTCTCCTAAACCATTCACTTTAGCAGAAACTGCAGTGGAATAAAAAGATCTAACAAGCCCCTTGAGAGCAAACATAAGGAGCCAGAAAGAGTGACTGTTTCTTATCGCCGGTCACTTCTTACACCTTCAGCCAATGGGGTGCTCCCTCTTTTCCTTCCTCCAGATGGAATTCCATTTCAGAAAATGGAATCTTAGATATGATTCTTGTCAAAAGCCTTTCCCCGGAAAACGGACCTAACCTGTTTTGTCCATCAGGGGTGGGGGGGGGTAGAGGGGATTTGCCCCTCTTCTTCAAGAGATTGTCCCTCCTTTTACTCGAAAAGTGAAGCAAGTGGGCGTGCCAAAAGGAGCACGCCCATTCTCTTTTTTCTCCCCACCCCTCAGGACGACTTTCCCGTGACCATAGACCGCGAGCAGGGAAATAACATTATCTCACAGTGGTCGTCTGCTAATGAATGAAGTTACGTCGCTACGGCCATCCTGAAAAAGCAAATAAAAGAGAGTAGGGAGTTAAAATTGAAATCAAAACTCGATAAACGTAGTTTTCCTTTTTCTCTAAAGAGCTGCTCTTTATGAGTAAAAAGCAAGCTACTAGTCAATTAACGAAATTACTGAACGACTTTACAATGTTCAGTTTTAACAATTAATATTTTTCGGAAGTGCTGAAAATCGCATTTTTATCTCGCAAACTAAAGAGTGCTTTTGATTTTTTTACTCATTTATTGTTGAAAAGAAAATTAACAAATAAGGGAAAAGTAGCATTACGTTTTTTAAAGCATACGTTTTTTTAAACATACGATTTCATTTAAGGAGATGCTTCTGTTTTACGGGAAAATCAATGGCTTCCTTTCACATGTAGGTACATCAGTTAATCATTAATTTAAACGTTTTCTTTTTCTGTTTATTCTTCCCGTGTTACCAAAGGTCCACTGAAAACGGAATTATGAAATAAATCGGTTAGATGTGATGAACATTTAATACATTTGTAGTAACTGCTTCTTTTCTAAAACGTCTTCACTAAATGTTAAGACTCTTAAGAGTTTGAAGAAACTTTTCTTGGTGCAACTCTCAAGAAAGTAGTGATGAAAACTCTGGTAACTGCTAATGGGTTTAGCAGACGTAAAATTTTTGTGGTTTCGGTATATTCTAAAAGAAACCTCTACACATTGCCAAAATTTGGTATGATATTACAATTATTAGGAATTTTTTCTTGACTGTTTTAATTCATTTAAAATTGTTGCATTTGTTTTTAGCATTCTACTTAATAACTAAAAAGAAACAAGTGGAACTGTCAGTAAAACGTATAAAGCTCTTGGTGTCGAACTGAGTATCTAATTTTATATATTTTTTTTCTGGATGAATATATTTAATATTGCTCATAAATAAAGTTATCAACATGTCTTTACTTATTACATGGCTAAAATATTTTGTTTCACCTAGTCTATAGTTATCCTCCATACATCATTTTTAACACAAAAGATGGTGATTAAGACTATTTTGAAGGAGACTGCAGTTTTCCATCAATTGTACAGTTTTTTCTTTCTTTTTTTTTTTTTTAAACCTTTTTTTTATGGAAACGTTGTTTTTTTTAAACAGCTTATTAAATCTACGAAATCAGATCAACAAGGAATTTGTAGGCAGTTGAAATAGTTTTTCACTCTGCACATATTTTCCTTCGATATCTGATAACAAAGAGAGGGGGAAGAGAGAAGAGAGAGACAAAAATTTTCCTTATTATTAAAAAGGCAGAAATCAGTTGTTCGTTTAAATTTATTCTTTAAAAACCCTTTTAGAATGCAAAGTGAAAACCTTAAACACCACATTTCGAAATACTTGCTGCCTTTTAATCTTACAAAAAGTTTGAACAAGGTTTTGATGAAAAGAATGTTGTGTAGCAACCTGAAAAAAGGCTTAGTTTTGAAAATACATTCTTTCAAGGAACATTGGTATGATACAAAAAATTCCTTGAAAGTTTGGTTCAACGCTCTTGGAAAAAGTTAGCAACGTATGTAAAGTTGCTCAAATTTTCATCTCCAATAGGTTGAATAAGTTTTTCTAATTAATTCTCCAACTTAAATTTGATTAATTTTTTAAAACTTTTTTTCTGAATTTTTGGATTAATATATAATTAAATTATTATGCTTCGCATGAAAATTGAAGGTTGAAAAACATTATTGACATGAAACATCAGAAATATTACTGCAACAAAGACTTTTATGGATGCTTGAAATCACTAGCGCAGCTGGAATTACCTTCTGGAGGGGTTTATTGATTACACTCCATACATGAGAAAAAACTACTGTACTAGGATTGGCAAATATGTCAAAATCATGACCTCTAGGGGGGTGTTTTTGCTCCCACACCCCCATCACCTTATCACCTTTGCTATGATGCCACTGGTTGAAATCAACACTCTTCTTTAGTCTTGGGGTTTTCCTGTGATGGAAATTAATGAAATGGTAAAACATCTTTTGGAACTTGTGTTTAGAAGTAGTTGTGGAAGTGGAATGCTTATTTTCCACAAAACAGCGATTTTATACTGGCGAAATACTGATGCTAATTCCATAACTGCGTTATTTAAAGATGTCTTATATATATATAATAAATCTTTAAAGAAAAAGATTTTTCGCTTCTTAGAGAAACAATTTTTTTAAAAACTAATTTTAACATTGGTCCGTTACACTTATTCAAATGTTTATCCATTTAAATCGACTTCTTCTGCAAATCAACAAAATATCATCTAGTAGAACTATGCATTTTGTCTCGCCTTTATACAGGTGTACTTTATACAAGGCCTTTACACAGTAGCGTACTTTAGACGGCGTGAGATACGACATTTTCTGTCCATTATCAATTAATTGGAGGGCTCGGGGCTGAAATGTGACAAGTCACAAGAGTGACTTTTCGATCAAAATTTTTTGTTTCTCATAACTAAAATTGAAATAAACATGACGATGGATTATGTCATTTGGAGAAAAACATATCTGGTTTGAGTATTGCAAAATATAGAATGTGTAATACCTTTGAAAAATTCTACAAATATTTTTTATTAGTTGGAAATTGATCTACTGAAAAATTCACATCATGTGGCATATCACATTCTTGCCCCGAGCCTTCAATTGGATGACTTTCTTCCAGCAGACCAGAGCCAGACTGACTCTAAGATATCACCACTCTAGTCGAACGTGAATTTCAGCCCTGTACGAAATCCGATCCTTTAGCTTTCGCCTCAAAAATGTAAAAAAAAAGAAAGAGGGAGAGAGAGAGAGGGAGGGAAGGAGAAAGAAGAGAAAAGAAAAACATATCCTTTTAACACTTTAAAAACATCTTGAATGGAAAAAGCCTTGACTATCCATTTCCATGAACATAAATAGTCTGGAAAACTCTAACAGGCATGATAACTATATTTCTTCCATTCCAAAAGCACCTGTAACTGGAACCACGCATGAGCAAGACTATACATTATACCCACATCAAACATCGTTAGTAGAACGTTTTATAATTTTGGGATAGAAAAAAGACTTTTGTTGGATGGCAAAATAAAAACCACTGAGTGGCAAAATGAAACAATAAAAAAGAAGATGCGTAGAATCTCATTATGAGTTATTTTTAACTTTACTCCCAATTGCATATTTTAGTAATCATTATTTATGTATTTATTTATTTGAATTTGAATTTTTCTTCAAAGGGCAATGGGTAAAATCAAGGAATGATTAATTCTGTCGAACTTCGTTCATTACTGAGTATCTTAGAAATCATTTTTTTTTTTTTTAATTTTCCTTTTAGGTCTCACTTTCATTTTTCTCTTGACCTTTGAATAAGCTAGAATCTGACAATCAACAACTGGTTCTAACTTTGGCTAGCCCTAGTGATTTGAATTGACGAAATAATTATATGTAATTTGGTCATATATTACTTCACTCCAAATCTCCAATAATACAGATTAATCAATGTATTACATTTTTAAACTTCGTAAAAACAGCTTTTTGTGCACGCAGACAGGCACGGAAAAAAATACTTTATTAAGATTTTCTTTTATTTCTTCCCGACTTTTGAGGTGGTTTCGTATTTCAATATTTTGGAAGGCAAAGCTTTTGGTTCCGAGCCAAGCATGAAGACTCGCAAATACCGCAACTAAGTTAGAAAGCCATTTAAAATTTATCTCCAAGATCAAAAGTGATCAAAACTGAATTTCTTAAAGTAACCAATAAGAAATCTTGGAAGCATGCTCCTTTTTCTTCTGGTGTACGAGAGAGTCTTTATACGAATAGCCAATATATTTTGGAAAAATATCAAGGGAGCGGCATTCATAAATGCTCTCACAGAAAAGAGAAATCTTTGGAATTGATATTGAGTTGACTCCAACTACTTTTGCTGCGTTTTTCAAGAATGCTTCAAAAGAAAAGGAAAATGCCATTTCAAAGCATAGATACGCTTTCTATAGAATAGTGGGGAGAAACTTGAAAGCTTTCAAATCGATAAGGCATACATCTCCAGCGCTAACGAGGCTGAATTCTCAATCCTCATTCAGAAAGAAAGGTGTGAACCCGAAGGTTGTCCTGTTGAAATCAATTTAGTTGGCGTTAAATAAAGGACATATTGCTCCTTCGTGCGTAACTTCATGCAATTATATAACACTTTGTATGAGATACGAAAACTTCTACATTACTTACTATTAAAAATAATTATTTCAGGCACTGTTACCATCAAAGAGCTATACAAGTAACACGTTGCTAAGAAACAGTTGAAGGCTTTGTATTTATGACCATACGGTTACCGCCCGCCCTGTCTTGGTCAGAGGAGTATAAATGTACTTTCTCTATCTGTATCTACTTTCTCTCTCTGTATGTATTTTCTCTCCTGTCCTTGTCCTTTCTTTGTGTGAATGCGCTGTTATGCTGTGAATGGTTGCTACTCTATATAAACGGATCCTTATGGCATGTATGTACTGTGGAAGTCGGAATTTACACCAAATTACGGTTCAGTTAGAAAAGTGAAGCTGCGCACTCCAAATTGACAGCCTATCTCGCACAAGACAACAACAACAACAACAACCATGCGGTTTTACAGCATGTATCCGTTTAACCTGCAAGACCTCTATTTTGCAACAGTCCTAGATACATAATACCAATTGCAAAAATGGTCAAAATAAGATGCAGAGTTATGATATTAAAAGTTTGAAGCGAAAAAAAAAAAAAATAGTGAAAAGTTCGAAGTCTTACTTTTTATATTCCCCCTAGGTACCAAAAATTATATTTGGGGAAGTCACAAGCATTTAAAAAAAATAGAATTCTTACACAATAAATTCGAAAGATTTACGACCACAGTTCAGATATTCAATTTCAAATTCTAGGACCGTGCTGAAAATGAGATGGGAACATATCGTCCTATCAGAGTACCATTGATGACCATTACTGAAGGAAAAAAACAGTATATATTTATCCTTTTCATAGCTACTGAAAAAAAAAGTTATGTTATATATTCGTAAAAAAAAAATGAAAAAGCTTCCACAGTTTGAAAAAAAAAGAAAGAAAACAAGTTTATTAAGCCGCTATAAGGCCCTTAAAAACCACTTGTAAAGTGGTGTAGTGAATCAGAAAGCGTTACGTTTCATTCGGCGAATATTGGTCGTAGTAATATCTTTTTTTTTTTTTTTTTTTTTTTTTTTTGTGAATTGTTTGTAAATGCTTGTGATTTTTCTAAATGTAACGTTATGGGCGGGGGGTTGCATTACAGCTACTGAAAATCAAAACAATGCAGAAAAAAGCGTTGATAATTTTTTTCTTCCGCCAAAACAATTGATACTTTTGTGCCTTGGTGGAAGGCACAAAAGAACATTTCAATTACATAAAAAAATAAAATAAATTTTTTAAAAATGCTTAAAAATTAAAAAAATAACTTAAATACTGTACATTGTGTTCTTGAAAATAACAATGGTACTGAGCACGTTTTGCAGCTAATAATTTATTCTACTTTAATGCAACACAATGTACAAGTATCACATTATGATATTATTATTAGTTGTTAGTTGTTTAAAAAAAAACCTTATGTCTAAAAATTTTATAAAAATATTTTTCTCCAGCAAACCCCTATGTTTTTGAAAGAATAAAAACATTATACTTCTAAAAATTATGATGAATGGGGCACTAAAATTTAAAGTGTGAAATGTAGATCAAAAATTGAACACTTTATTTAAACTTAAAATTCTCTTGAGCACGAGAAATCATTGAGATTCCGAGATCTAAAATTTGTTACAGTGAATAAATATTAAAGCAGAAATTACGTTCATAATTATGCAATTCAAGAAACTTGATCTTCGCTAAGCTGCCGATTCAACACTTATAAACAGCTCCTGTACGAAAATTTAAGCATGTTTACTAGCATAGATTAAAGCTTGTTTGTTTGTATCGTAACATTTACATTAAATGAATTAAGTTAAGTATTTGCGTTATGTAATCTTTATTTTGGTGATGAGCTGCGGCGACTAGCTGCCACAAAATAAGCCTTTTGAAAAAGAGCACCTGTTTTATCAACCCAGATTGAGTGCTTTAAGTTTCCGAATACAACTCTTAAGTAACCTTTTAAATTATCTCAAAGCGTAAGTAGCGATGCGAAATTTGCCTTCTCATTAAAAACACCAAGCTGAAATGTAATTATATTTAAATATTGTGATCTTATTGACTTTCCGTCAGTCAGCTCAAGATGAAATTCTTTGACCTGTGATGTAATTCCAAGCTAGAGTTTGAAATAAGCTTTTGTAACATTCAATGTCTGACGTTGGATTATTTCCTAAAAGCTTCATTATTTGATGATCGGATGGATACGTGTTACATTGTATAATTGCCCAAGAATTTGTTTTAATTAATCTAGCCAGAATAGAAAGTAGTCGAGTTTCTTCGAGGCATGCGTTTGGGTTTTGGACAAAGTATTATCAGTCAAACAAATAAGGAAAGTTTTTGTTAATTAAGTGGTGCGAAGACAGATGAAATTGGATCAATTATTTCTATGCGTAGAGTTGTTAATTATCAGGATTAATTATGGATATTGGTTTATTAATCTTTTTGACACTTCTTCACAGACTCTTGTTGCATGAAATTTTTTATGGAAATTATAAATGAGTTCATCAATTACCTGATAATTTAGGAAAAATTGGTCATAAATAAAAGCATAACACTGAGCCAAACAACACTAATCTATGATATCAACATCGATGTCATTCCATGTGTTCTCACTATCTTTCTAAATTCAAATGTCCTTTGCAATTTATTTTTCAATAAAATAATTTTATCAAACACATCTTTTTTTTTTTTTTTTTTTTTTTTTTTTTTTGCATTTTTAAAAACTAGGCAGCAAAATTAAGTTTGCTGCAGTTAGTTAATTTAATATACATCCAAACCCGTTTTTGTGCTGTGTTTACAGGAACGGCATAAAAAGTCTCACGTAGAAAATAACCCAAACACTTACGAAATAACTAGGAATTGCTTCGTCATACGAAATCAAAATATATTAAGTGATGTTTATTTTGCCGAATAGTCAGACAAAATTTCCCGAATAAGGAAATTTTCGGGAGATTTCCTATAGGGGTGCCTTTGTCATCACTTAGAAAATATTACCTCGCACTCGGTTTATAAATAATTTCGTCAATTGAGTCTCAATCAGGTTGAAATTTTCATGTACCGAGCAAAAAGAAAAAAAATTGCACAAAAAAGACCGCACAAACAAGTTTTGAGTGGGAAATGAGGTAACAAATTAAATATAAAAGTAATTATAATTAGTAGTAAAAAGCAATATTTAAAATAAAACGTTTTTACAAAACATTTTTTATCAAAATTTGTACCAATTGTTTTGGCGGAAGAAAAAGTGATCATTCAAAAGTTCTCTTTGACGTGTTGCCCATTCCACTGTGTAAGATATTTTCTTCCTCTGTTTCTCATTAGGAATATTTTTCAGAATCCTTGCAATTTGTTCGTGTTTTAGTATTTTTCATTCCTAACGAAACTAGGTTTATTTATTTAATGTTGAGTTTTTTTGTAGATGTTTTTTTTTCTTTTCTTTTTTTTAACCTTTAAAAAATGCCCTGCACATGAACAAATCAATAAATGCTTTAAGAAAATAATTTTCGCCCTTTTTTTTCTGAGAAAAAAAAATTAGAATCGATTTTCCTTCTTGCCAAAGAGCTGTAAATAACTTTACTTTGTACTGCTCAATTTTTAATGTTTCTTAAGTTGTTCAAAAATTAAAAATAACATTCATGAAGATAAATTGGATTCAAGTGTCTCACCGATTTCTTAAACTAGAAAATCACCCATCGAGGTATGACGGGAGAAAATTGCTTTTGCATTTGAACGAAGCAATTGCCTGTTTGATATTTCGAGAGTTGAAATTTTAAATCTAACGCCAATGGATTAAACCTAAACCTCAGAAGATAGCGTTCATTATTGACCACTTTTTCGTTTCTGCATTCTCCTAAAATGACAGTTTTACCAGTAAAACAGTTAAGTTTCCGGATACAGTTCAACCCTGTCAAAACAAAGCATTTCTCTGCTTGTCAAACATTGGCAAAGAATATTATCAAATTACACTCTTAATTCAAAAGAACGAAAAAATAACTCTTAAAAAGAGTGAAATCTATTGCGGGTGCATTCATTCTTTCTGAGTGCTAGCTTTATCGAAAAAAGAAGCTTTACGAAAAAACCAAGACTAAAATTCGTCCTTATTGGCGTGAAATTCGGAAACACTCCTTTTGATGAGCGAAAAATAAAAACATTCTTTAAAAGAAGGACTCAAAAACATTTTCATTGGTTCGATTCTGTCACATGATTTCGTTTAGGGAGAATCTTCTATACCTACACGTTCGGCTTAACTAACGTTGGTCGCGAATACCAAGTGGATGTCGCTATCTAAATGTCTAACATTTAATGAATTTAAACAATATTTGTTGCCGAATGAGGTTTCCGAAGGAAATGCACAAAAACTGCAAGGTAAGTGCGAAGAATTTTCTTTTTTTATTAAAACTTGTAACTGTTGATATTTCTTGAACTGCTCGTATATCGTTACAAATCACCCACGTGCAATGTTACAACGAACTTTTTGTAACTTCTTCTTCCAAATTAATGAAACTTTCATCAACAATTTTGTTTCGGTCATCGAATCAAAAATATGACATTTGAAACAGTCGTTACCATCTTTGGTGTGTGTGTGTACTGTATATATTTTTTAGGCAGATGTTACAGACCCGACCATGAGCAAATCTATAGGTCAGATACCGAATCCGCTCCCGATGGTCGGAGCTCCAACCACTGTATAATTTTAAATTAATCAGATATTGTTTTTGTGTTAAATAAACTTTAAAGAGTATCATAAACTTTGTATAATACACTCATTCATATGTGTAACGGGCCATTCATAATTAAGGTTCCTGAGGGGGAGGGGGTGGAAAATTCTCTACATACCCTTACTTGGAGAGAGTGGGGGTTAGATCCATTCTTACGTAATATTATCCAAGCCGATATTTTATATAGAAATCCGCGGTCGAGTGGTTTGGCAAATATTATATTTCATTTGCTTCAGGAAGGTAAAAGTATGTATTATAGAATGAGCTGTTTTTAACTTGTGTTTCAAAGAATGAAACGTGCAAAATATAGTAAAAGTATCGCACTGTGTTTTGCATGTCTTATTTTTAGTTATTATCGCATCATATACAAAAATTATTTGTCGAAAAAACATTCGGTCTAGATTTCATACAGTAAACATTTCTTTACTCAAAAATGGTTTTAAAAAATAATAATAGTTATTTTAAGAACGATCCCAGTGATGTAATATTTGTTATTTTATTATTGTGAAGAAAACAAAAGAATCTTACGTAAGATGGGGGGGGTGAGTCTTACATACCCTTACATAGAGGGAAGGGAAGGTCAAAAATTGTCCTTACGTAATTAATGAATGGCCCCGAAGAAACAAAATTGAATTCAAACGTATCTTGTCACAATTTATGATGACTTTTTAAATTAATTTGAACTGATGAAACTTTTAAAACATTATTAATGTTAAAAGGCACACCGAGAATATAAATATAGAGTTTCAAAATTTTAAATCTATTTATTTGGAACTGTGTGGGTTTTTTAATTTTATTTCAATCTTTAGATTGGGAATTGTACGTAATATTGCACATGGGTGATTTGTAACGATATACGAGTAGTTCAAGGAATATTACCAGTTAAAATTTAAAAAAAAAAAGAAAATTCTTCGTACTTACCATACAGTTTTTGTGCATCCTCTTCGGAAACACTAAAAACAGTTTTTTTTTCTTTTTTTTAACTTAAAAACTAACTTTTTTTTCAAATGAAATAACAGTTTTGAAAATTTTGAAAACAGTTTTAAATTCAAATACACAGTATAAGCACATGAAAACACGTTTAAAAAACAATTTCACCAAATGAGAGGGAAATGATTTTACCTATTTTATTCTAAAAAAGAGTGAAATAGCGGTTTTCCAAAACGGAATGCAGCCACTCATTGAGGATATTAATTTAGTCTTAAAAAAGAGTGAAAAACACTAATCAAAAGGGAGTGAAATTAGCTTATCCAAAAGGAGTGAAAATAACTGCTCCGCAAAAGGAATGAAATTCACTCCTATAAGGAAAGTGCGTTTTCGATACTGGAAAGGAGTGAAAATTTACTCAGTTTGAGTTAAAATCGCTGGAATTTTTTAAGAGAGTATCATGCCGTGGCGTGAGCTTCATTGTTGATGACGTTAAGAGCGTTACTAGATCATTCGCTATTATATATATCAGGATAGATTATCCAAGTCGCATTATTTGCTCAAAAAATAATTTTGGGTGCACATTAAAAGATGACAGATACACTGACACATTTTCTACGTATCGATAGCTAACTGTCCACTTCTTAATTTCTTTAAAAAAATAAATTATAAAAACCTGGAATTATCGATTTTTTGAGAGAAATTAATTTTAAAAATAATGGATTTTTTCATGCACATGATACAAATTGAATCCTTAGTATCTAGTTTTTAAAACATAAATGTGTGAAAGGAATAAGGAAACATGGGTTTCGGTGCAACAAAGGTTCCTTAAACCAGTATCAACTGGGATAAATAAAACCATTTTACAATCCCAAATATATATTTTTTTTCTCTGATAAAGAGGTCTATTAGAACACGTGCCTGCAAATGACGGAAAGATACGGGAAAGGAGAAAACACAAGAAAATTCTGAGGCTGTATGATACAATAAACACAGAAGGACCCCGTGATAACGTTCAGTACAGGGGACACCAACTTCATGCGGAGGGTCCGCCTCGCGGGCATCTCAGATGGTGAGGCGCATTTCTAAGATGTGGAGTGAAATGGAAAAAAATGCGGGGGACATGTTTTGCACAGCGGTAGAATAAGCGAGCTAAATTGAAATCTAAACTTAAACTGCAGTAACACGACACTAGACACTGCAAATAGACTTAAAATTAAATGTGGTTGAGAATTTCATTAAAGTTACAACTCGCAATACTAAACGTCGACAAATTTAATAAACAGCATTTATTTTTTTTTTAAATGCGCAAATGAATGGTAATTATAACCTGAACAACGGAGCAGCTTTCTACAGAAACTCGACTGGAGGACAAAGTTCGAAACTAAACAAACATGAAAGAAAGTAAAAACTTTGAATACTATCTGTTCTGAACAATATGAGACTGCGGTATAACCGATTTCGCGGCATATCGAGGAGAAGTAAAACGGGGATTGTACTAAAAATGCGAAAAGATCTGCAGTCATTAACAAAAACGATTGAAATTGTGAAGCCGATCAATATTTGCAGCAACAAATCCATTAATATTGAATATTATCATCAGCGGCATTAAATAATGTTTAGAATGAATAATTTATTGACACTTCTTTTTAACTTTTTATTTATTTATTTTTATTTAAACCGATTTCAAGCAGAAATTTAACATTTTTTTTATATTTTTTTATGATATCACTCTTCTCTCGAAAGGAAGAAAAGCATTATCAATTCAATACACCTTATCTTCAACGAAGATTTACTAATTTCTTCGAAAATACTCCGATTCAATAGAAATTGCCTCACCTTTTCTTGATTAGAAAATTCCGCAAACCGTTCAGGAAAAGTTTCCCAATCCATTGCAATCCTCACCCGAGGTTTAGCAGCAACGAGAAAACGAAATGAGTTCCAATTTTGACTTGTTAACTTACTTCGCCGCAATTGTTAAATTACTTAAGCTGCGGCTTCTTGAACCCAAAGCTCTCCTGGGATTGGTGGTCGATCGCCAACAATGGCATAGTCTTTTATCCTTTAGTCTTTTAGTCTTAGTCGGCAATCCTCAGAGGTAAGGTGTAGAAAAAGCAGCGCTTTTCGGGCATTAACAAGTGGACAAGAAAAGATAGCTTTTATTTTCGTTCTCATTAACCGATCCAATTTTATATCGTCATTTGAGACGTGATCTTTTGATTGTATTCCTGTAATTGTTTTGGAAATGCTAATTTACTGGATCATTTCAGTCGATTTTAGATGTTCTGTTTTCTTGAATAAAATAAACCTTTTACGTTTGAATAAGCACAATATATACATATATATATATATATATATATATATATATATATATATATATATATATATATATATATATATATATATATATATATATATATATATATATATATATATATATATATATATATATATATATATATATATCCCCTCAGAGAAACACTAAGATATCTTACTGTTGCTCTGAAGCGACGATATGTGAAAGTAATAACTTTCGAAAATACTCTCCATGAGCTTCATTTTCTTCATTTTTAACATTAAAATAGAAATGACCTTTAATGTTAAAAATACAATACATGAGTATACGAATACACATTATTTTTAAAAAAACAATACATTACGTATTATTACAGTAAAATAATGCATGAATGTGTATTATTTTGCAATAATTATTGTAAAATAATACATATTTATGTTATTGTAAAATAACATGAAAAATTACATTATTGTTATTGATATTATATTAAATGTTATTGATATGTTGATATTTAATATAATATCAATAACAATAATGTAAATTATTGATATTGATATTAAAATTACAATATTGTTACACATTGTAAACTAACATTATTGTTATTGTAAAATAACAATACATACGTATTATTATTGTGAAATAATGCATGAATGTAAAAAATTACAATTAAATTTTGTCGTTATTTGAGTTGGGACCATTTTATTGTATTCCTGTAATTGTTTTGGGAAGTGCTAACTTAAGGGTGTGTTTGATATAGATGTTGCGCTTTCTTAAATGAAATAAAAGGTTTTTTTTTACCGAGCTTTAAATAATCAAATGAATCAAATTTTTTCTTACAAAAGTAACTTTTTGTAGATAATCATTTCTGAAGAAAATGTTCCCAACCTCACGACCAAGTTGCACTTCAATCAATATTAAGGGGGCTTGGTATATCTTTAGACCATTTTTATTTTTATTTTAAGGTTTTTATGCTTTTGTTATGTTTGAAATCAGTAGAAAACTTGATTTTTGCATGGTAAACAAAAATTAATTTAATAGAAAGTTTTAAAATGTATCTATCTATTTTTTAGGATTTTAAAACTTCTTTTCCTTTTTTTGCTTATCTGTATTTTGTCACCAAAAAGGTATGTTACTTGTAATATAGTGTGCTTAACAGCATTAGGAATGAATTTTGCTATTAATGCATTAGTTTGGGTGGGGGGGGGGAAACAAATTAAAGAAAAAATTAGCTTAAGCGGAAAGAATTGAAAGAAAAAAAAACAGGGAAAAAAACTTCTGCTACGTCTTCATGTTTAATATTTATAAGATATGGCCATAATTCTAATTACATTTTCCCTCCCAAGTTCTTTGATGAATACTTCTTGAACTTTTAGCACTTAAAAATAAAAATAAAAATAAAACAAATGAGAAAATGGTGTTTAAAGAACATACAGCTATTAGAAAACATTGCAGTTCAAGTATTTAAAAGTATTTTAATTTCACTAATATTGATCAGATAGTTTTAAAACTTTTTTGAGTGTTATTAAAGTTGTTGAACTACATTTTCATTAAAAAGTTGAAAATTAGATATATTCATTGATTTTTGCCATTTCAGAGGTACCAAGTCTTCTTAAAGAAAATATTGGTTTTTAACGAAGCGTAATTGATATCAAAGATCACAGGAATAACAACCACACAAAGATCACAGGAATTTAAACCTTAAATTCATAACAACTGCAACGGCTGCTCTGATGTCCTTTAAATGTTATTAATTTTCAATATTTCAACCTTTATGGTATTTTTATTGGTACATTAGTAGGTCAATCCAAACTTTATGTGTGGATTATATGTGCTGATATTTATCTCAAGAGCAATGGAAACTGAAGAAAAATATCCTTAAAGTGAGCATACCACTTACTGTCTACTCATTCAAATCTTAATAAATATCAATGAAACCAAGAGACTTACGTAAAAAATGTGAAAGCATGTAATTTTGCGTGCTTTCCCATAATTTTTACATGAGCCTCTTGGTTTCGTTAGTGTTTCATACCATTATGTTTAAAAATAATAAAAAAAAAACCCACCTTCTACTTAGTGACAACGCGAAAGTGTCGCGAGGGTGGCGGTTGGCACGGGAGAGTATTACAGTGCAAGATGTAGAGTGGGGCCTTCCTCAATGTTTCATTAACTTGAAGTCAAAGTCGAGCCTTGGACACCATGATACCGCAATGCTAAAAGCAATTCCCAACAAATATTGCGTTGTTACATGAAGAGTAATAGATGCTTTTATTGTGAGTGCAAAAAAATAGGCGTTATGTTTTCACGTTTCAGTAAAATACTAAATAAATGATTTTTTTCTGTAGTAAAACGATATAAAGAGTAATATCTAAAAATTAGTAAGGGAGGGATTTCTAATAAAAACAAATTGAGGTTGTTTTTATTAGAAATAAAAGTAGACCTTCACATGGTGCATCACACTAAGTGCATAACAGACTGATTCAACCTAAGAGGAGAGTTTACGAAGATACATTGTAGCAATAACAAAAGACTAACGGAAGCAATAACTGTGATAAGAAACCTTCATTTCAGTAACTAGCACTTTGGGGAAAATTGTACTAAAGCTATCGTATACTTTCAACTGCCGTAATAAGAAATCCAGAGAAACGTCGTTGATCAAAATAATTATTTCTTGTTTAGTTTTCGGATCTTGGAAAAATATTGCATAGCCTGCAATGCCTTAGTAGTATTTCTTGAAAATAAATGTTACGAGTTAGTTTCAGCGTTTAAATCTATAGAGGCTCCAGTCGCAAGCGCAGAAGTTATGGTAATATTTAATCCAATGTAATACTTCATTCTATAAATTGTTATTAAACAGACCTTTTTACCATTTGATAGAATTTAATTTCTTAGGATATTAGGATAGAAGAACTACTAGGAGAGCAGAAGAGACCTGTTCAAATTAAGAAAACCAACAATTAATTAGTCTTCTCTTAAACATCGATTTTTAAAACAAAACACAATAACAAGGTTAATATTTAAGGTACTAGGCACCCCTGTGTTCTAAATGATTTGCTGCTCTCCCTCTTCTCCCCCTCCAAAACCCCACTACCAGCAAAAGCAAGGAAACAAGTTCTGATTTTATGGTCAAAGTATTCGTAACTTGAGTTAGTAGGGGAGATCGGGGCGAAGGGGTAAGTGTGCGAATGAGTGAGCTGTCACGTAACCACGTAGATGCCTCGCTACTGTCAGTGTATTTGCAGTGAAATCAGCCAAACGAAACGTGTTGCACGAGAGAAAGTTGTTTTCTCGCAGTGTTAAGTCCATTCTTGAAGAAAACAGAACATAATGTCCTAAAAACAGTACAAAAATAGGTTCTAATAAGGAATGTGTCCCCCCTAACTTGAATGCATTGGTGGCATCGAATTTCCATGCTGATTATTAAGTTGTAGGACACCGGAATAGGAAGCGAAGACCAGACACAGAGTAAACCTTGTTCCAGCTCATGTATCGACCTTGGTGGAGGATTTAAAGCATCAACCTGTCTGCAAAGATAGTCACAAAGATGTTTTATCGGATTCAGGTCTGGAGATCGAGCTGGCCATTCCATTCGTCCCAAACCGTGATCCTCGAGATACTCCTCAACAATCCGATCTCGGTGAGGTCGTGCATTATAATCCATCAGAATTAAGTCATTATCAGTAGCACCAGCTTATGGGCGGACATATGGATCAAGGATCTCATCCCGATATCTCAAACCAGTCAGCGTTCCTCCATGGAACACATGCAGGTCGGTGTGACCACAGAGTGAGATCCCTGCCCAAACCATGATTCCACCACCTCTATAACTGTGGTCTTCTAACAGTGTTGAACTGATGGTATCTATTGCGCTGTTCCCTCGAGATCAGTAGACGCCCTGAATCACTCTCTAATATAAATCTAGACTCGTCTGTGAACAGCACAGAAGCCCATTGCTGCTGGTTTGACGCAACATGTTCTCTTGCCTAGCGTAAGTCTTCGCTGTTCTCCGTTGAGGGGAAAACACACAACTGGTCGTCTTGCATAGAGACCTGCATTGTGAAGACGATTTCGCACCGTAGTAGCAGAGATTCTTCTTCCTGATGCAACAAAGTGGTCTGAAACGAGCTGCAGCACAATAATGGTTCTTCTCCTTTGGGCCAAAAGAACTAGAAAACGGTCTTCTGCAGGTGTTGTAGCTCGTGGTCGGCCTGGAACAGGTCTTCTGAACACAGAATCTTCAGATTGGTATCGATCCTAAAGTCGCCGAACAACACTACAATACACATTGAGACGTCTAGCAGCATCAGCCTGCGATAATCCCATTTACATTCTTCTAACAGCCCTCCACCTTAACGAATCGGGTAAACGACGTCTCTGAGACATTTTCTAAACTCTATTGACTATTGTCTCCGATACTGGCAACAACAGTTGAAAATCAACTCAACTTATACACAAAAGTACGAAAGCTCGATATTTGCGTATTTTTTTCGTACTCGTAAAAATATTTTCATTTGTATAAAATAAAAGTGGCAGCCGCCTTTTCTTTATAAATGGTTTTAAAGTTCGTTACTATCTTTCATGCAAACTATGCATTTTATTGTTACTGCCATTTTTTTTTAAGGTGAGCTTCTTCAAACCTGTTGTACCTTAACTTTTTGAGGTCAGTGTAATTGGAGAGTGGTTAAAAAAAAAATAGCAGCATTAATATAAATACTTTCTGAAAAAAGCTTTATTTATAAAAGACCGTTTTAGATAGCTTAAACATATGTTGCAAATCATTTTGTATACAAGATAAGCAATGAAAAAAAGTCTCCTAAAAACATTAAATAAGTAAGAGAATACACCCAAACCTGTTTTTTTTTTTTTTTTTTTTTGTGCTATCTATGAAAATTTTACACTAATTGGGACTCAATTGATTAACCTGTCTTAAAAACGATTGCTTAATAGTGTAATTTCGAGAGATTTTTTATGCCATCCCTATCTACTGCACAAAAACAGGTTTGAGTGTATCGTGTAAAAGATCTCCATTCAGTACTCTGATGACCCGCAAAAAGAATTATTGCCCTTATTAATTAATTAGGAAAATTAATACGAATACCACTTAGCTTATACATTTAACGTCATCAATTCAGGTGACTGAAAATAATATACTTCTTTAAACTTGTTTTTCGCTATGTTCTGTACATAATTAACGTTTCGATATTATTAAAATCTAGCAATTTTACACCTTCACTGACGCGAATGTATGTCTTTATGTAAGATGCATAAAAAAAGTGGAATTTAGGACTTTCCTTCCATTGCCCAACTTACATAATCAGCACTTTTTATTTCCTTTTCAAAATAAGTCTACATTTTCATTGCTCGTGAAAAAATTATCCGAAGCAGCTAATTGGCTTCAGCCACAAATGAAACAAAAGTTTCCGAATTTTGAATTTAATAATATTTTCGCTGTTGTGTAAAAGAACTCGAATCATTAAAAAATATTAATTAATTTAATTTTCTAGAATCTTGCTAACCTCCGTTTCCAAAATTGGAGATGTAAGATTTCAAAATGAGAATAATCAGACATCTAATGAGGGCATTAAATTCCGTTTTTTTTCTTTTCATTATTTGACGTTCTATTCCTGCTTAAAATATACTTCTATGGATATAATTTGCTTTTTCTCTCTACATTATTTAAGCAGAAGTTTCTTCCGACAAAACACAGGATTTTTTTTTATTTTAATAGAAAATAACCCTTGCTTAATTATACTAAATAAAAAAAGCGTATTTTTGCCACGCAGTACTATTATTTAATCAGGTGTATACATAATATATATGCACAGGGGCGGACAAAAAAAAAAAAAAAAACAGCGTCACTTACGAAAAAGTGAGCGAATAACGTTTTTCATTACTATGGTTTATATAATGAGAGCATCGTTTCAATAAAATACAGCTACCAGTATGTTAGGGTCAGAAAATCATTCTCTTATTTTTTTTTTTTTTTTAAGTGAAGCAAGAGCATAGATTAAAGCAACATAACACAAATTGTTGTTGTTGTCATATGCCAGCAAAGCCTCAATTTAGGATGCGCCACTTTTCCAACTGTACCGTATAATTTGGTGGGAAGTCCGACTTCCACAGTACACTAATGTCATGAGGACCCTTTTGTAGGGTAGGAAATCATTTATAGCACAACAAAACATTCACACGAAGGAAGGACAAGGACAAGAGAGAGAAAGTACATCCATGTCCGAGCCGGGATTTGAACCTTTGACCTCCCCATCGCATTACACAAATTCTTTATTCAATAGGAATTCTACATAGCTGCAATCACATTACTTTGAAGTGTACACCTCCATAAGGAGCACTTCTATATTTAGTAGATACTCCAGGAGCTACAAGAACTTACTAAATGTCCTACAAAGACATTAACCTCTGAATGAACTCCTGCAAATTCCACTTAACTAGACCCTAATTGCCTAACCTGCCAGCATGGGTAATGCTGTGATTAGTATCTGCTTAACCTTCATGATGCTTCCAGGTTAGGTTTGTCCCAACTATAGAAGTTGCAAAACGTAGCTTCTGATAAACAAATTGCAGTTGAACTCTTTTAATACGACCATGTTTAATACGAAATCACTGTTAAAACAAACGTTTTGTTAGTAAAGTTTGGTTTGCAATTTGGTTACGTTAAAAATTTTACGCCTAATACGTGCGCTAAAACTCCAATTTCGGCTACAACTATCATTTCTGAGTTCGTCACTAAAAATTTTCATAATTGAATACCTTCAGCATTTTACGTAGTTGTAAAAAGTCCAATAAATATCGAAAGTATATCTTGTATTAAATTGCTAACAGATATCGTGTTAAATTATTAATTGATATCGTGTTTTTTTTTTTTTTTTCGCATAGAGAATAAACGCACACACCTGTGAGAATTTCAGTCTTTTCAGACATGAAACTATGTGTGGATTATATATTAATTATAGATTTAATTACCACTTTATGAGTAATTTTATAAAATGCTGCCAAAAAATGACGATATACAATTCGCACTTTGCGTTTTACACCAAGATATGGGAATGGCAAAATATAATAGGACGATAAGCAGCTAAATATAAAAGTTTTTTTTTTTTTTTTTTTCACATAAATGTTAAATTTAAGAAGTTACTTATCTCAATGTACTTTGACTACAAGGTGTGAGTTAGTAATAATAAAATAATAGAAAATAATATTTAAATACAAATATTCATATTTTTTTATTTTTTTATTTCCCCAATTTTATTTATTCACACAGTCACGGTTGTTACAAATAATGTCTACTACGAAAAAGTTCGTGTTTTGTTATTTCGCATTAACTGAGTTTGACTGTAATTCTATATCATGACCTTCATGCACTTTAAGTTGCTTCTTTTTTTGCAGAAATTTTATCGAGAATTTTTTTTTTAATGATTGTTTTGTTTTTTCTTGATGAGATGAATTCTCTTCCGTTTAGGGGGAGAGTTATACGAATCAATTAATTACTTTGTTATTTATGTACTATACTATAGCTAACGTTTGTGTCATATAATCTATTACTCAGTACGACATCAGAAAATTTTCAATAACATTTTTTTTTAATGTAAAACGAAAAAGAAAATTGTCTACAAAGGGAATTTAATAGTTAAATAGATTTTGCTTCACCGACTAAGAGCAATACAACAAGCTAAATTTTTACAATAGGCTGGAAAAGTTATCAAAATGAATACCTAATGATTGTGGAAAACTAAGATTTCACTGCACTTTAAATTTTTGTTACGTTTTGAATCAAAAAATGACAAATTGAATCTGAAAAATTGGTCAAGCTCTGAAGAACAGTCGTTAATCATATTTTTTCTTTCAAAAAATATGATCTTGATTTGACATTTTTTATCCGCGGCCGGATATAGACCCACCTCACCCCTAAACAGACTTGAAATTTGTCGCCCTCTCCACTCTGCCCAAATTAAAAGCAAACTTACGCTAACTTTAAAAAAAATCAAATTCATGAAGAAATGACTGCGTTTTGATGTATACATTTCTGTTTGTCTTTTTTTTCTTAATTTCTTTTTGTGCTCAAAGGCTCGCAATTTCTGGTCCCAGGGAAGGGTGTTAAAAAAATTCGCCCACAATTTTAACCATTTCCGCTCGATTTTCTTCTTGTATACTTGCACTTGAATATTCAACAACGAGCTACACTCAGTGTCGAGCTGTACCCGACGAGCGAGAAGGTAACGATATTTACGTTGTCGGGGAGCACAAATGGGTTAAATAATATTTTAATTATGTGTACTTACATACATCAATTAATATGTAGATCAATGTGGGTCAAAGTGTAATAGCGGAGTAGAGTGAAATGGCAAAATATTTACTCTGTTTTTAGCGCCCCCTATCTAATAATATTTTAACTATTTATTAACACGTATAGTCTATTCCAGTCAAGAAATAAATACCTCTGGAAATCATAGATAGCATAATACAAGCAATTTTCAAAAATTGATACTCATATTGTTATATTTTGTTGTAGTTCGAAAATTATTTTTAGTATTATTAAGTGATAAAGTTCTGGCAGTTAACATTTGAAATATTAATTGAGGCCTTTTAATATTTGGTGAAGTATTTATTTATCTAATTTTAAGCTTATTTGTATTTTACATATTCCGGACAATTAATCAATTTCATGCGGGGCAAAGTGGATGGGGCAAGGTAAATAGTTTACTTTGTTCACTCACTCAATCATTTACTAAATCACTTCCGTATTCATTTAAATTCATTTACATACCTTCATTAAGTAATTCACTTATTTATTCATTAATTCACTAATTTTCGCATTAATTCACTCTTTTTCTCACTCATTTATTTGTCCTCATACATTAGTTAATTAATTAATTTAATAATTCGTTTATTTTTTTCATTATTTTGTCATTTATTCATTCAACCTTCCTTTTGCTGATTCTTTTGATCAAAAGTATTTTTTATAATCAAATGGAAAATATTTCATTATAAAAATTCTTTATTTTTCACTTTGCCCCATTAAAAAAAAATGCAAGTAGTATTATAAAATACAATGTTTTTTCTTTTTGTACTGTAACTTTCAAAACAAATTTCCAATTTGTTCATTTTGAAAAAGCTCAGTCATCTTAACTATTTCACTTTGCCCCACATTACTATACTTGATATCAGATTTGGGCAAATTTTAATTGCATGAACAATTAAAGATTAACAATTGATTAATTGGTAAACGTAACCACAACAACTAACAATTCATCAATTGTAATTGCGGAAAATTACAATTAATGATTAATTAATTGTTAATTGTAGTTTACTACAGTTAACAATTAATTAATTGTTAATTTTAGTTTGCTACAATTAACAATTGTCAATTGTTTCGTGAATTTTAATCAAAACTAACTCTTTAAAAAATTCTGATTTCGTGCAATATACTGTACAGGCGACAGATCTACCTGGGACGTGGACGCTGGACTGATACCATATTATTATCTAATTAAATACACATGTTAGCAACTAATAAAAGATCAATGTTCAACAGTAACTTTTTTACGAGCAATAAATTATTTACTGCAGCATATGACTTTTCTCAAAAGATCTTATGGCTCCAGCGAAATTTCCTCAGAAAAGATATATTTCAATTGAAAGTTCAAAAACATTTTATTTCTTATTTTTTTATTAATAAAAGTCTAACTAATATCTGAGAGAAATTTTAAAAACACATCTTAATTCAGTACATGATTTAAATTTTTTTTAAAAAACAGAGCGGTCTCTGGGACCTCACGTCCCCTGTTATGTCCTTCTTTCTCACCTTCCCTGTTGTGGATTAAACTAAAACAACGATCTACACAAACTTAAAACACTTAATTAAAACACAAACATTTATGTGTGGAAAAAGCTTGCCTGGACGAGACTAGTTCACGCGGCGAGCAAGCAATCAGCACTGAACGAAAATGAGAAATTGAATAATACTTTTGACTCTGTACCTTGCACTGTACCTATTGATACATAAAGTTAATTGTTAGTTTTAATTGTTTCATAAAGCAATTTAAAAAATTAATTGCAATTATTTTAATTGTGCGAAACGATTAACGTACATTAAACCAATTAAATTAATTGCAAAGTGCAATTAATAGTTTAATTGCAATTAATTTAATTGCAATTGATTTAATTGCAATTACTTTTTTAATCAATTAACAAGGCAATTGGAAAAATAATTGTTTAATGCCCAACACTGCTTGATATTATTATTATTTTCTCACACTGTTAAAACTACAGGATGCATTCGGCACCTTTCAGGGGAGAAACGCTTGTTCACCAGTGGCACCAAATACGAAGCCGAATTGGCACCTCTTAATAGGATGAAAAACAGGCACCTTTTAAAAAATAGGCAGCCGGGGTGAAAAAAAAAAGGAACCTTCGGAGAGAGAAATGCCACCCTTACTGTAGGTCCTCCTGCTCCTTCCCCCGTATTGTGTGCGTTTTTGAATACAGTTGTGTATTTTTTCTTTTTTTTAAATAGTTTTCTTTTACTTCATGATATTGTACGTTTTGGACATTTTTCACATTGAACTCAATACTGGAAATGATTTAAAACTTGTAATTACAGCATTTGATCATGTTTCAGAGTTTTCAACATAGTTAAGAAGTGCTCATTGCTTTACTTCATCTGATCGTGCTCTAACTCAGTGTTTCTCAACCTCTTTTGACCCACGGGCCGGTAAAAGCAAAGGAAAAACTTAGCGAACCAGTGAAATCTTAATCGTTTTCTTAAAAAATCATAAAATAAATAATAATAATAACTCGGGGGCAGTTAAAAACTTGTGAAAAAATTCGGTGTTCTGATGAGTTTTTTTTTTTTTTTTTTTTTACAAAGTAACGTTAAAAATTGATAAAACAAGAAATATTTACCCCTTCACTTGGTATCAAAGAGCTATTACAAATATGTTATAATTAAAAGACGAATAATTATTTAAATAATGTGAGAAATTATACATTTACTAAAACATGACCCGTGCCGAAAATGAAGTATAGAGGTACTTATGGATTATTTACATGAAGAGTCAAAAATATTCTGGGATATTAGTTACGGAAAAACAAAATCGTTTCATAAACGTTAATCAAGAGTAACAAAATAAAATGCACATGAAGTTTTTCCATAGTTTAAAAACCAAAAGAAACTTCTAACGTTATCGAGACATTAACCGCTAACAGGAAATGATTCAATGAAAGGAAAAAAAAGCCAGACGGAGAATGATTTGTTTTTGCTGTTTATGTTTTCGCATGCTATTCTGTTATATCCTACCGAAGCACAAGAATCCTTTTTATTCTAACCCTCACTTGTTGATTATTGATAATCTTAGCTGGTTATTTTGGTGATTAAATGCTGCTTATCGAGTACTCAAGAAAATAATGATAGATATTTTTGGTAGCGTTTTGAATGATGGAAATTTCACGACAGTAACAGTAAACTGAAACTAAACGACAGTAACAGTAACTGAACAGCAGTAAATGCACTTTTAAATACTTTTAACTATGTTTGAAAGCCCTAAAAGCTACAAAGTGATCAAAAGCTGTACTTACTTGTTATTTCGGATAATTAATCCTAGAAAAGTTGTGTTTTAATCCAATAGTGTACTTCATTCAATGTGAAAGACACATAGTTGCAACCATCATTTGTCCGTCATATTGAAGTGGTTGAATGCACGTCTAAGGCAAAAGCGCATGCGCAGCGAGTCTTTCTGTGATTGCATGTTGCTTTGGTTCCTATGTTCTATTTCCTGGCCAGCATTGCACCTTAGGGCACCATGTTTTCACCTTAGAGATAATATTTTCACTCGTCTGGAACCCCTGGTTATAACAGTGCATAGCCTAGCAGTTTTGTGAAATTTCTTTCCTTTCATTCTTTGAAGTCCTATAACATTTCCTTTTTTTATGATAATGTAGATGAATTATTGTAAAATGATGTATGAAGAAAACATGAATTAGACATAACATTATTAATTCAGACATTTTAGACAGAAAATTTTCATGATTTTAAATCAAAAAGTGAACAGTAAATGTAGTAATAAGCTTTCTTAAATATTTCTTTTTCATAAGATATACAAAAATAAATATTTTTTAAATGCTTCACCTGTCAAATCTGTTAACTTCATAGTAAAAAAGGTAGAGAAAAGTGATGGAGAAGTTGGTGTTATCCATAGGAGTAAATGGGCCATCGTGTAACATTTTCTGCCGTCACATAGTCAGAAATGCACTAAGCCATAACTTCGATATGAATTCACAAACTACACTTCAATAAAACATTATTAAAACTGAAACAGGGACTTTTTTTAAAAGTGGAGTTAGTCGATTTGGCAATTGAGGTATCATTTGATAAAAGGAAAAGGATACCGCTCTAGAAAAGAAAAAGTCACTTATATTTTATTTTTAGAAGAGTAAAAAGTTGTGATTAAAGTAAAATTTACCATCCTTGGCAGCTGCCTACTCTGAATATATTGAAATTCGGCTTTGATTTTGGCAAAGGCTTCAATAAAGTTCGTTAACGAAATTATTAAAGTATTCATGTGATGACACCGCTTTACATGAAAATATTGTCATTACTAATGAACATTCTTCAAGGCAAATACAAGGTGCGAAGTTTAACTTCTAAAGTTAGACAGTGTTGGAAAATTGTTTTTCAATGAGCCTATTATTTATGATTCAGACAATATAAACATCGCAAGAAAATACAATTCTATAAGTGGACATCACTAACGCAGTCAGAACATTTTTCCAGTGTGTGTTTGGGAGGGGGGGATTAATACGATACTTAATGTTAACATGCAAGGATTGGCATTATGATCTAAAACTAAGAATTCTAGGGACTAGGGAGATGGAATCAATACTCGTTGCGCTTCTGGTAATGTAGACTAGAAACCAAAACATGATACTTAATTATTTGTTTATGTCTAAGTTCCTTCTGTCACGTGAGTAATAAGGTTCATAGGTACGTATCCTTTTGTAATAGAATAAATCAGTTGAGTTCCAGACATCATTTAATCACACAAAATTAAAGTGTTCCTAATTTCATATGATTTTATTGTTCAAGATGGATATTATTTATACTAGTAAGTGTTTCTTTCTCCTATATTAAATTATAATTTAATTAATCTATTTGATAGTTAAACAATGTTAAAAAAAATTAAAAGATGAACGAAGGATTTTTTGTCCGTTTCAAAACTTTCAAGTGACGGAAATGACATGTACCCATTTGTATTCGGGCTAAATTTTCTTTATATAGTAACTGCAGCTTTTCCATTATTGATAAGACGTGTTACAGTCAGCACACTCGAGTACAACATATTTTTTTTTTTTACCCGAAGCTTTGGGTGCTTCAATCATTCTTCAAATAAATTCCTACTCGAACCAAAGTACTCTAGAGAAAAGAAATATGTTGTAGTCGAGCGTGCTTACTATAATACACCTTATTAATAATGGGAAAAGTGTAGGTATTATATACAGAAAATTTAGCCCGGGTACAAACGGGTAAAATGATTAGCATTACTTGAAAGGTTTTAAATGAGCAAAAACTCCTTTTATCTTAAAAAGGTTTTTAATATTTTTTAATTATCAAATAGAGTAATTAAATTAGAAAAAAAAAAGCACTTACCAGTATAAATAATATCCATCTTGAACATCTGAATTATGTGAGTTTAGGAGCACTTTCATTTAGTGTTTTGAAATGATGAATTCCGAACTTGACTTTTGTCCAGCTAGCTTGTATTAATCGAAACACTGTATGCGTTTCTTTTAAAGTTATACACGGGCAAACTTTAAGAAATTTTGTTTGGACCTCGGTGCAATTTATGCCTAATTATGTGACGGGCAAAAAAAAAAAAAAAATTAATACATGTTTTCTTATAATATTTTCCTTTTTGATCCAAATATGTACACGGACAAATTTTCAACTTTTGATTTTATTTGAGTGTATTTTATGCGGTACAATTTTAAGTAATTTTTTGAATAAATATTTGAAAATATATATTTGCTTTGAATAGTTTAGCTTAGTAAAAAAAAAAATCAGATTTGCATTTGTATCTTGATTACATCCTAATTATTTAATTAATCAGATACATGAAGTCTCAGCATTTTAATCGTGATGTGCAAGAAAAAAAATCAATCATGAAAATAAAGTATTTATTAAGTGAAAACTTATAAAATACATAAAAACTGATTTCTAATACTGCTATTTTATTCGCTAAATTAAAAACTTAACCGATTTCTGAAAAACTTCTATTGATGAGTATTGCTTCCATCGCAGCTGCTAATGAATCTAATAAAACGTCACGTACTCCGTTTGAATTCATTACTTCATAAACGCAATCCAAATTTCTACATTCATTCAACCATTACGGATTCCATCGCTGAAAATGAAAATTAGATTAAGCGCACTTTTCGTACCATCTGCGCAAATTGGAGAATAGCATTTATTACCGCTCATAGAAACATTTTTCCGAGTGCAACTCTCCGGCAGTTTTCGTCACATGCTAATATCAATCGCCATGCTTTCTATTAGTAATGTAGTTAAAACAGCCTTTGATGTTTCCAACGTTTCTGTTGCGTTTTTGAAAGCTATTAGGCACACGATTGCTTCCTTGGCCGCGCGATTTCCTCTTCGCCATTCCAACGAACTTTAATCCTTTTTCAAGGGAGCTTTTCTAATGGGTAGCCATTTCTTTTGATTTGCCGCTAGCACTCTGTTGCTCTCCCCTCTCCCCCTTTTATACTGTAATAGAAAAAAGAATCATTTTACTTAGGGCAAGAGAATGCTGCATGAAAATGATTACCAGAATGTATAAGAAAAAAAAATTTTTTTCTTTCTTTTTTCATTAAATTTCAGTGAAGTGCACAAAATAGAGAAAATTCGAATTGCTGGATGAAGCTAAAAGCAGCGACAACTTCATACATGACGATTTCACATTTCAAACTAATTGAAAGCTAGAAATTTTAATCAGACAGTGTTCAATGTCAAAAAATCATATTCTGTCCAAATAGAAAAAATAAAAAACGGAAATGGGCTGAAGGAGTAACACCAAGAGTTCAGTATGGGAGCGGGCTGGGGTGTAAACATCTCAGAACCTATGAGTTTACCCTGTTGCCAAACTTAATGTGATAATGTGTGTAAAATATAAATAAACGTGAACGGGACATTTTTACGCATGGGGCACGTTTAGGCAGTGCTCTTTCTTCAAAACGAATTATAACTGGAGAGTCAACAGTCATAACAGATGATGTTGCTCCCTAGCAAATATCCTCACAAGTCTTTGAGCATCAGTCGAGCTTCGGTCTAACATGCAGAAAGAATAATATATTTTTTACCAAGTGGAATAAATTTTGAATTGAACGTTTTGAAGCTTATGTGAATAAATAATACTTAGTTAAAAAAGAACAAATATATAAAAATTAACAGAATTTTATCCTTTTTTGAGAATTTTATTTGTATGATCTGAAATGTTACTGAATTTTTTTGCTCGGTAAAAATAAATCCAAACGTGGCGGGGGGGGGGGGGGCAAGTTTACACGTTGACGTCTGAACACCTTTACGCACGTTCTTACTGTGTCTTACTTCTAAACATTCCCTGAATTTTTTTTCGCTCCGAACTGTCTCAACACTTTTTAGTATTTTCAGGCTATTTAGTTTTGAAGATCACCATTTAAGTTTTAATTGAGTTACAGATTTGTATCTTATAGCTTACAATCATGAAGTGCTGTCTTCATGCCCGTTCAGCTTTTATTTTATTCACTGGGGTCTGGTGGGGTAAAGTGGTCATAAAACGTAGGTTTTCAACTTTTGTGAATAATAGATACAATAAATTCTTTAAACATTTAAACTTTTTTTGCTTTTATTTTACATTACATTATTAAAGAACACAGTGCATTGAGTTTTAGGAAAATAAATATTGATTTAAAAAGTTTTATAACACTTTCTTTTCCCTCTGTATTTATGACCACTTTACCCCATGGGGTGGGGGAAAGTGGTCATAGCATGGGGTAAAGTGGTCATAGTTAAAAATAGATGCAAAACCATTATAAACAACCCTAATATTTGTATATTTCAGTTATTTTTATAGTTACAAGTACATGCACAAGCATATGTGTGTATACATGAGTATATACGTGTTGTGTAAACATTAGTAAACACTTTCATATATGAGTAGATACATGTATGCATCAGCTACATGCATGCAAGTGCCTACTCAAGTATATACGTGTATACACGAGTATATAAGCATGTATACGTGATTACATAGAGGAGTGTATACGTGTTACGTGTACGTACGGGTATATACGCGTGTAAACGAATATATGCGTGTATGCACTTGTATCTCGAGTACATACGTGCATACCTGAGTATACACGCATATATAAGTGTGCATACACACATATACTGGTATCACGAGTTAATTCGTGGATACATCCAGTCAGGGCCGATCCTAGGGTGTCGGCCGCCCGTGTGCAAAGACCTAATGTGCCGCCCCTGAAGAGTAATTTGCATATTTTGACTAATCTTTAACGTCTATATAAATCTTTCTTTAAATTTCTATGCCAAGTTCGAATTTAAAAAAAAGGGCGGGGGGGGGGGAGAAGAAATATCTTATAAAAGGAAGAAATTTTTTTTTATAGTAAGAAACTCCTTAGGTACAATTTATATCTTTGAAGAAAGTAATAGATACCAAAATTTACTAGTCGTAAAAACGCATTTTATAGTCTTTCTTCGGTGACATCAGAGAAGGGACGGAGAAAAGGGAAGCATGGGGGGAAGTGTCAGGGGTTCAGGGGAGGAGGATTGCTCCAAGAAGATTATCAAAATTGGCGTATGAAAAATATTTTTAGTTAATCTTTAGTTGCGTTTGGTTGCAAGGACAAAAGAGTCAAGTATATTCAAGGTGCATGGAGAAGTTTTCGAAATCGACGTCAAATATCGCAATTTTAGGAACTTTTTCGAGACTTTAGGTGAAAGTAATGTTGCAGCTCTTTTCTAAAATTATTTCAAAATTGAAATCAATTTGAAGCTATTTTTTAAGACCGTAGCTTAGGAAGGATCGGCGTTCTTCCCGAAAAATCTCCGAAACTGAAATTTTAAACCCGCAATTTTGGGTTACCTTTGTTGACGTTGCAAGAGGGAGGGAGATTCAATCGTCTCCCATCGAAAGATTTCGAAATATAAGTTTAAAACGCAAATTTAGGCCGTCTTTGGTGACGGTAGGGGATCTGCTATCCTCCGGTAATTTCTCGGCACTATTTTTTCAAAAACCCGTTTTTGGCTAGATTTGAAAACAATAGGGGAAACGTGAAAATATTCTGAACCAAAATATTTTTCGGAACTGAAATCCATTATAGTCTATTTTTGGGAAGGAAGGATTTTGGGGCTCTTAAGCGGATATTTCTAAAATCGCAATTTTATATTATCTTTGGTGACGTTAACAAAACTGGGAAGCTTCTACGGATCTTTCGGATATTTTTCAACATTAATATCTGAAAAATATAACTATAGACTTTAGTCCATCTCACCGAGACGATTGATACGGCCCTAGCGCCGTAAAAAGTTACATAAGCCTGGCTGTTCTCCTCCGGAATTCTTTAGAAATATAAGTCCCAAAATCGTATTTTAAGCATTGTTTGATAACGATGGGACTAAGAGCGGGCGGGGGTTCAGTGTGCCCTCACGAATTGTGTTTTTGAAACTGAAGTCAATTTCAGGCTAGTTTAGGCAGGAAGTTATGGCTCCACGGAACCGTCTAAAAATGAAATTTTCAGGTATAGTGATTGGGTTGGAGAAAAGGGGGATCCGGGATCTTTCCCCAAAAGTTCTTGAAACTGATGTTTGAAAAACGCAATTTTAGTTTGTTTTTCAATACGTTAAGTGAGAGGGGGTTGTATTAGAAGCTTCTCTAAAGACACTAATTGAGACTGTCTTTGGTAGTAATGTTTGCGAATGGATTTCAGAGTCCTCCACTGCAAAAATTTCGAAAAATGTCAAAGCAATTTTATATGACGTTAGTTGATAGGAAGGGCTGTCGTCTGAAAACATATTTTGGATTTTGGAGCTAACATTTTTAGGCTATGTTTGATTAAGTTAAGGTGGAAGAGGTGAATCAGAGACTTAATTGGGTCCTTAATATCGATGATTCAACCAGCGAAATTTTCCGAAAGTAAAGTCCTAGAAACGCAATTTTAAGCCTTCTTTAGTTTTGTGAAAGAGGTCATGGCATCCTTTTGAAGCCACATTTAAATTTGCTTCCCGGGGCAAGGGCCCTGTCCTCCTACCTGATCTGAAACCGGGCAGTTCATTCAAGATTTTAATCAGAAAAATTGTTGTAAAGGGGGAAAAGTACAACATTTTAGTTCGTCATTCATATTTGTTACTCTCAAGGGAGTCGTAATTTTCCACTTTCTCTCCACGTATCCACGATTGTTAAACACAGAGTTTGTTACATAGTTTGTTGTTTGAAATGCTTGAGAGAGTATCTAATCAGTATAGTTTTTTTTAATAAATAAAATATATCTTCATTGTAGTGGCCACCCTCGGTGCTTCTTTTAGACGACATCATTTCATGCATCAGAAGGGGGCCTTTCCCCTCCTCTGTATCCATGCCTGATCACACAAACAATCTTTGGTTGCCGGCTCTGTCACAAACTTTGTGACCAAATGAAGCATGTGTGTTAAGAGTAGATATTAATGGACAATGAACCAACACAATGTTCCCTAACATTCTATTTTTCTTAAACTGTGTATGCTATGCTGTCAGGAAATCGACATATTTTGACACTTGAACATTTAAAAATCAGCATATTTATTCTACTTATTATAAGTTATCTTGTGAGAAATTCTTGAGGAATTTTGTTTGATTATAAGAACTATATGATGCGGCCTGCGGCCGGCCCTTGCTTTGGCCGCCCTTGTGCGGCGCACACTCTGCACACCTGCTAGGATCGGCCCTGCATCCAGTTCGTGTTTGTATATATATATATATATATATATATATATATATATATATATATATATATATATATATATATATATATATATATATATATATATATATATATATATATATATATATATATATATATATATATATATATATATATATATATATATATATATATATATATATATATATATATATATATATATATATATATATATATATATATATATATTGTGAAGCACGAGTATATACGTATGTGTACGTGCAAACACGATTATATACCATTATAGACGTATATACGTACATTTACGTGTATACACCAGTACATGTATGTATACACGAGTATATAAGCTTATATACATGTGTGCCTGCAGAATAAGCAAAAGCTCTTGAGCAAAAATCTAAGGAGTGTGAAAGAAGAGGATAAGAAGCAAAGAATTATTAGGAACTTACGTTCGCTGACGCGCTACATGCACACAAAGCCAGAAACTGATGGATGCAAACAAATTGCAATTTTGTTACACAAAGATGATTTTACCCAACATTTTAGTTTTTAAGAAATATTTAGAACAGTTTCCAAAAGTTAGGGGCTGTAGTAGCTCTAATGCAAGCATCGCAACAAAGGCGCAGCGACGGATGAAACTTTTCAAAAGTTTCATTATTGCAACAGAGAGTGCTTTGTGATTGCGTCGCACATGTATTACAGCTGCAGGCCGCAAATTTCATCGATCGCTTTAAATCTTTCTTGAGACCTGAAATGTTGTGTACAATTTTCTTTGTGTAACATATAAATTAGTGACCTGTTTTACATCCATCAGTTTCTGGCTTTGCGTGCATGTAGCACGTCAACATTGTGTTTAACCATATGTTCCTTATGATTCTTGCTTCTTATCCTCCTCTCTTACACATTTTAAGAATTTGCCCAAAAGTTTAAACTCACCCTGTTATCTTGTATATCGTATGTTTGTATGTAAGTGTCGACTCGAGTACGTACGCGTATATTCGTGTCTACCTGAGCATATAAGTGTTTATACATATACGCGTATAAGTGAGTATATACGTGTATAGTCGAATGTATATCTGTATAGATTAAAAAATACTTGCAGATACTCATATCAGTATTTATTGGTTCATTTTATGTGAATACGTTTATATACGTGCCTACACGAGTATATGCGTATGCATAAGCATATAATCGTAAATTTAACCCCGTTGACTGAAAAACACTACATATTAAGTGAAATTACTATTTAATTTATATCTGCCTTATACTTAAAGATTAAGTGGCATTAGAGGAACAATATCTGTTAAGCCTAATATTATGACCACTTTACCCCATCTTACTTAAATTGTTCTAAAAAATTATCTAAAAGAGATTCAGCTAACTGCTAATGAGTAAGAGTTCTTGAGACATGTAGGAAGCTTCCTATGCAGTCAATCTGTTCATAATTCTAACAAACAAAATTTCCCAAGGAAGTTAAAAGAGTTGTTTAGATTTAATGACTTTTCATATTCACACAAAATATTTTTTTTCACCAAATAAAATTTTGCCATTTGTAAAATTTTGTATTCAAAATGTAGTTTCTAACTGCCCTACTCTATAATAAAATTTTCACATTCATTCGAACATTTATTTCCAAGCTATAGCCATTTATTTGACAAATGACCACTTTACCCCATTGACCACTTTCCCCCACCAGACCCTATTCAGTCTGTAATAAATTTGCTTTATTTTAACTATGGTACGACATTATGTTCAAAACACTAACAGAACTACGTTAGGTGTCAAAATAAATATGCGTAAATATAACGTGCCCCGTGTCCGGGACACGCAACTGACTTGGACTCAAAAATAATTTTTTTAACGGTTAAAAACACAACCTGAGCAGTAATCGAATATACAAATTTTGACTTCATTAACTGCTTTATAAAACCGCATTGTCTAAAATTTCCCAAGTCGAAACATAAAATTTAGAAAATTCATTGAAAAAAATCCTCGTAAATGTGCCCCGGTCTACCGTTTACAGTAGCGTCGCTGCGGGGGGGGGGGGAGGGGATTGGAGGTGGCGGTCCTCCCCGTGTGTCACCCGTCTGTGGGGTGACAACCAAAGAGAAATTGCGAGTTTTTGAAAAATATAAACACTTCAATTAAAATATTTCCCCAATATTTTGAAGTTGGGGGGGGGGGGGCGGGTGGAAGGTGTTTGTGCTGGGAGACATCCTTTGCAGGGGAGCTGGAACCGACTTGGATTTAAGAGTTTACGAGAAATATTGATACTTCAGTTCTGAAAATTTTCCCCAGCTTTTTAAATTATATTTAATCTATCGAACAGAGTAGAATCGTAGAATCACTGCGGGGGGGGGGGGGAGGGGATATTTGTGCCTGCTGACAACCTTGTGGAGAAAGGAAGGTGACACCAAAAGTGCATTTAAAAGTTTCGGTAAAATATATTCAATCCATCAAACGCAGCAACATCACTACGGAGGGGAGATGGCACTTGTGCCGAGGGAAAACCCTTTAGAGTGATATCAACAATTTTTTCACATTTCTTCCTCAGTGAATTGTTTTTTTTTTTTTTTTTTTTTTTTTTTTTTGTAAAATTAATGGTTTTAAATTGGTAGCTGGGTTATGCAAAACCGTAAAAACTACGAAGTAAATTCGCAATCTCAGCGGTTTTTTACTATACAAAATCAAGTTTTCTACAGAAACCGTTCACAACCGCAGCCATTTTGAAACCGCAAATTCTACGGATTTATTTTATCGTGTTGGACATGCATTTAAGTCATATTTTTAAATAGTTTATGGAATTTTGCAGGCCATATTATTCAGTTAATTAATTTCTGAAAGATTGTTATTTTTTTTTATTTAAATCTTTAATTTTCCCTTAAGTTAAGCTGTTGGCTTAGTAAAAAATTTGTAATTACTAATCGAAAAATATCGGTAAATTTTTTTAACTGTTTGTGTACTTCACTCTAAGCTAATTTCCTTAACAATTTCTTTAATGACTAGGCAAATATAATTATCTTTAAGCAAATAATAAAGATTTGAATGTGAAGAACTATCAAGAGCGGTATAATTTTCATTTCGAGATACGTTATTTGTTTGCAATTTTGTGATAATTTTCTCTCGATTGATGCTAAATAATTCATGTGATGAGAAATAATCCGCTTGAATGATTTTGAATGTAATTTCGATCTCGCTTAAATAATGTTTTAATTGAATAAATTTCGCAAGACCTTTTTCTTATTCAGGTACGTTTCAATATCTCGCATTTTGTATTCATGTGACTATATTAAAGCAATAATATTTCAATTACAACTATACATCAAAATCTATGCAATCAATTATCAAGGAAATTAATTGCTAAGTAAAGGTGAAAGCTCAAGTAAAAGTAATAATTTTTGATAAATCGATCGAATTTAATGTGTCAAAAGTTGGATTGTTTTGCGAACTTTTAAAATAAGGATGGCAGCAAAGAGAAAGAAAGAAGTATCTGGTGCGCAAGCGCAAGAAACTCGTTTCATTTTTATGAATCTATCAAAATGTTATAAAAGTGTGTGATAGAAAATTAGTACACAATATTGCAGATCTCCACTCCTTCAGCTTGTGTCACATTTTTGGTGTTTCATTCTCTATCTGCTGTCGTTTCTTATCATAAATCACGGTACGCTGCAATGAAAGCATAAGCTTTAGCTTCAATTCAAAAGGGAAAAGATAAACGGTTTGCACTTTGCCGTGACTTGGTGAATCAGTGTACAGTGTCCAAAAGTTAATTGCAGGTAAAGGATCGGCAATATCTTCAAGATACATATGCTGCAAATAAAAAGTTGAGATAGAAAAAAAAGGATATCTGAAATCGTTCTTTCCTCTTTGTCTCCTTGCACGCAGAATAAAAAGATCAAGTTGTTTAAAGTTAAACGTGAGTGATAAAACAACAATATTAAAGCATAAATTTTGTTAAATACTTTAGTCACTTGTTTCGAGGGGAGAGCGAATGTGAAAAATGTGTTTTATGGGTATAAAAAAGAGTAAAGCCTGGCATTTATTAGTAAATAATTACAATTATACTTCAGTTTCCTATTTTTTTTACAGGCATATGAGGAGCGCAGAATTACCCAATCAGGTAGGGTAATTCTGCACACTGCAAGTTTTCAGTTTTAATATTCTAAATTTATTTTGAAGAGTAAGCTTACTCACATGTTCTGTGTAGCAAATTTTGGACGTCGAATGCTTCACAAGTCAAAAAAATCAGTCAGGTCATGGCTACGTCTAAGGTATTACAACTCAGTTAAGTGCACATAATACGACCACTTTACCTTTTATGTAAGTGACTCATGGAACTATTTCAGTTGTGTTTATAGAAATACATAATACAAAAATCATTGGAAATTTTCCTTCTTTAGTTGCTACACTTTGTGGAGTGCACATGAAGTATAAATACCCTACTTCACCACTTACGTTACAAAAAAAAAATCTCCTCACCTTTTAAAAGTTAAAACAGTGCTGAAAGAAAAAGAAACAGCAAAGACATGAAAAAAAAAATACTTTCAAAACTTTCAATTACTGAAGTATGTAGACAAAAAAGATTAAATCACCTCTAAGTTTCATTTCGAAAACGTTTCTCTCACATTTTTACAAATATTTCGATTTAATGAAAGTCTTGCTCAGTTTTAACCGACATGAAAGATGCGAAGAAATCTTTGTCCAGAAGCAATGACGATTATTATTAAAAATGCATCTCTTCAATGAAAGCATAATTTAAAATTGTTTAGGCTATCGACTGGTGGAAACGTCGCCGCGATAAACTTTTGCCACGAATGCATCCATTACTCAGCTCACAGATTGGAATCGCTCATCGATTACTTTATTTCGGCACTCATAACTGCTCTCATTCGAAGGCCCAATCTCAACGTCTATAAAGATCATATAAGTCATCCTTTTGAGAAAGATTTAATCTCAGTCCGATTTTCCAGTTTAAATGAAATGTAGCCCAACAAGATAAGTTCTGGAATTGGTTTGGAAGTCTTCAGCTAAGTAATAGAAATATTTTTCAGAAAATTGCCGATGTCTGAACTGATCAAAAAAGAAATTGAAGACGCAATAGAAAGTTAACTATTGTATGATTTTAAATATTTATTTAGATTGATAAAAGTTATGTTTTTTCCATTTGATATACATGGGGACAAATTGAAAGGCGATTATCTGTTTAGTTTGCAACAGATTTATTTTTTGTCACAAAAGCAGTGACTTTTTGTAATAGGTATTGTTATTGATTCGTTACGTAAGCATGTTTTCTGAAGTAGAAGCTCAGTTAAATTATTAATATTTTAGCATGTACACAAATAGAAGTAAAGAATAAATTAGTAGTCTTTAATCTTGAAATGCAACAGTGGAAATAAAGTTCCTGATCTGAATCAGATTCCTTTTGTGTTGGTAAAATTAGGTGTTTTGACCATTGTACGGTTTTTTACATTCTTTTAGCATACTTTTTAATTTAAAAACTTAGCAGAATTATTTTATCATGCTTGCAAATGGAAACGAAGAATAAATTAGAGGCTTGTATGTAATGCATCAGTTTTTTTTTTTTGTAATTTTTTAAAGCCCCCCATGAGCTGCATCAGATTTATTTTTTACTGTGAATGTTTTGCTCTAGGTCAAAAACCCTTGATCACCTTACTTTTTTGTGCTTTTTTTAGAAAGCGCCATTTGCTGGTCATATATTTTGGACGAAATATTAAGGCCCTCTCATCTGTTTTAAATTAGCGATGTCTTGAAATTTCAAGAGGAATTTGGAAAGCATTTTGTACTTTATTTTTTTGACATACAAGGATTTAAAAAGCATCATATAATAGAAATTCTAAATCCCGACGTAATCTGAAAACTTTGAATTTTTCTAAAGTTAATGTATGAGTTTGAAAAATGTAAAAGCTGGAAAAAAAAGCGTCGCATTAATTGCCTTTCAATTTCGTTGTATATCCATGTAAGCCAAAGCAGCTAAATATTAAAAAAAGAAACTTGAAATCAACAAACTTCTTTGATTTTGTACAAAATTTAAAAATAACTAAGTAAGTATGAGCGAAATTTTCTGATATTTTAGTGAACCTGTTCTTACATGCACTCGGTTATAATGAACAAGTGCGTATATCATGGTTCTTTACCTTTCACGCACCTTATAAATGAGTTCCACTCTACGAATATACAAGTAAATATTTGACTATACAAGCATAATCGATGGAGAAAATATATTAAACTCTAAATCATTAACAAATACTTATTCACAATTTTCCATCTAGGTGTCAATATGCCTATAAATTACCCTGCATCAAACATTAATATTTCTAGAGTTACTTAACTCGAAAAATGGTGGCAACTAATTTGCGTCAAAAGCAAGATAAAAAAAATATTCCGGGTGCTTGATCATCAAAAATGATTCTTGGGTTTTGATTGCACAAAAATAATTGTTGCGTTTTACTGCATCACTTTTGATCTGAAGTAATCGCCATTATTTTTCGTACAGTGTTACACTAATATTTTTTACTGGTGTACTAACTCGATCGTGTCAGAAGTCATCACATATACACCCCTCTCCTGTTAAGTACTCATAAGAATCATTATTCGTCCATCCGAAAACTCATCAGTTACAATCGAGAGATGATGAATCGTGGGAGGGCACTGCATCGGTTTCACTTATCGTTTCAAAGGCCACCGGTCAAGATATCCAGCAACTTTGACCACACCTTCCTCATATCATTTTATCTAATATCGATTTAAAAATTTCATCGTTCGGGAGAAAATTAAAAGCATTGTAATATCAGGATTATTTGCGAACAATATGCGATTTTTATTTTCTCTTCAAATTAGTCATTTTAAAGTTTTAGGAAAGGACATATTTACGAAGCAAAAGTCGATGCATTATCAAAAAGCAAGTTACCAGTGCTGCAATGCTAATTTTTTTCTTATCGGAAGGCAAGACTGTAAAGGAACCAAGAATGGTACATTAAACGTGATTGTTGTCGAGATTGATTATTCGATTGATAGGTGGGGGAGTGCAGGGGCGGATACGGGGGGGGGGGGGTCATGATGGTCATTACCCTCCCCCTTAAAACGTCGACACTATTATACGTACATCTACGTCATTTTCAAACAATTTATAAATAAAATGTTTAACGATTGCAGTAATCTATTTAATTCGTTAAAAAACGTTAAAAGTAAAGACTTGAAACACTACTTCTTTCAATTGCTTATGAAATCAGTTAGTAACCTTTTTTTGGCCTATTAGGTGCATTATTTCTGGCAAATTCGGTGCTTTTTATTGACCCTGAAGTAGTTTCAGAAATTTTTCACACCCTAAACTGAAGGTTCGAGGAGAAGAGGGGGGGGGGGGAGGTTCATTCCTCAGCATGACCCCCTATCCTTAAATGATAGTCCGTATCCGCCACCTGAGGGAGTGGTCGTTGATTATTCAGGAGAAAGATTGTATCCTGTACAATATAATTGGGTAAAATTACTATACATTAACAACGCTTTTTACAATGATACATTAAAAAATGTTACGTTATTTATCGGCCTTCTAAAAACGGCATTGAAATAAAAATAATGTCAAATACCTAACAAACTTGATAAATAGTTAAATGTGCCATGCACTTTCTTTTTCAGGGCACTAATTCTGGTATATGCATTTTACATAAAGTTTTTTTAAAAATATCCCTTTTAAGAAGGATTCTGATTTGAAGTGAATTAAATTAGTTTGTTTTGGCGTTCAATTCGGATCATCAAATAAAGTAAGAAATATTACTTGAAGTAAAATTTCGGAACAGCGTTCTGCTTAGTAGATAAGAACCGGATTGTCATATAGCGGCACGCTCCTACAGCCCTGGTTTTTGCACATTGTCTGCACAAAAGTGGCAAATTAAATATTTTAAAGTTAATTTTTTTTTTTAGCCAAAAAGTTGGAAAAGAGAAAGTTACAGATGCATTACTTACTAATAAAATACTTCAGTGGCGCAACGAAGGGAAGGGGGGTGAAAACACCCTCCAGAGGCATTGGTTTTAACATAAATGCAAATTCTAATACAGTAGTTTATGCATATGAAAGGGCTGTTTTGATCAAAAAACTCTTTTCAGAACGCATTTTTGATCAAAAAGAAATCCCTTTAGAAGGCATTTCCGATCAAAAAACCCCAGAAGGTATTTTTGATCAAAAAAACTCTCCAGAATGTATATTTAGTAAAAAAAAAAAACCCTCCAAAAGGCATTTCTGGCTGCGCAAATGATACATTCGATGAAGATTAGTATTTTTTAAGGTAAGAGAATGCCACTCTAAATATGGAGAAATCAACACCTAAAATTTCAAATCGGGAGCATTTGTAAGTGTGTTTTTCTAATCCCTCCATGCCTAAAAATAAGTTACGAGTCAACAAAAAAATGGAAAAATAAATGTTGTTAAAAAAGCTTCAATCAAAGCATTTGTAACACAAATATGTACAAATTATAACTTTCAGAAATATCAGCAATACATTATCCATTTGCCATAAGATGGTAGGTAAATAATATCAAACATACTTTCATTGTTCATATAGATTAAAGAGTGTTAAACAAGTATAAAAAGATGTAACTATTTCTGAAAAAATGAATTCAGAAAGCAAGAGCTAGGCAGGTTGAAGTTTTTTTTTAATTATTAGACAAATAAATAATAAAATATCCGGAAAAATGGATATAAGTATAAATAATAGATTTAAAAATTTAATTTACTACATACACTGTAAAAAATTTCAGACACGTTACTAAGTATTTCCGTGTAACGTTTCAGGATTTTAATAGTTTTCAACAACTTCCTGGAAATATCAAGTATCATTGTCAAAAAGTTTCCTGAATGGCTACGAGTTGCAGAAATGTAGACTTCTCTCTGTTGTAAAAAATATTTATAGCTCCCAGTTTAAAGATTAACTGAGAGTATTTATAAGGTGTATCGACTTTAATTCAATTACGGATCGTTCTGACTGATTAAGCTCCCAAAGGGAGCGAATAAGTCCTTGGGATATTGAGCTTTGCAAGAATTGCAATCATGACTTGGAATTGTGACTTCGCTTTAGCCATGATTGTAATACTGCTTCTGGAGCTGTTATGTTATTCCTATCTCAGATTCCTTTGAAGTTCTAGAGACACGTCTGGCTTCAAACGTGAAGGTTTCCGGATTTTTCAGGATAATTTCAAGAAGGTTACTGAGTTTAAGGGGAAACTTTCCTGGTTTTTGCGAGATATGTTACTGACTGAAAATGGGCACATCAGTTGCCAATTATTTTCCAGGAACGTTTCTGAGCCGTTTTTACAGTGTAGATTAACAGAAAGAATAAAAGAAACGAAAACAATACAGATAGAAATATAAGTATGTAAATACATGTTGAAAGATATGAATCGAAAGGTAGGTAAACCGTATGAAAAATATTTTAAAGGCTAAAACGAAAGAAGGACGGAAAAGATTGTATTTGCATCAGTAGATAAAAAAAATTAGTAAATGCATACATACATTAGAGTGGTCCTTATTTATATGGGAAATTTTTTTTTCGGAATTCAACAAGTGACGCCCCCTAGTTTTGTGACACTATAATAAAAAGTATCGTGTGCAAAATTTGAACTCGATCGGTCAATAATAACACGTGCCCCTATAGACCGTTGAACTTTTAACAGTTTTGATAATTTTCCCACAAATCTTCGAGCTTTTACTTCAGACCCACTACATCGTTTCTCTTAGGTTTGCAAAATCTTTTTACAGTGAGGTAGCACTAAAATTAATCTTTTTAATTACTTTATATCATCTAAAGATTTTACGTTGAAAAAGAATGAAATAATGCTTTAGAAACTTTCCTTAATCGTACGCTTTTCTCAATGTATCTTGATAGTGTGTATTTTTTCCGATAGTCTTGGATGGTCTGTAAAATAAATTGCTTTGCGACTCGTATTTCGTAAATTAGTTGTGAAATTCTTCGATTAATATTGTGCTAATCTTTCAGTTGTATCATTCACAATTTTCAGCATTTTAACGATCTCTCTTCCCTTTAAATAGCTTCCTTCATTTTGCCGTGAATCAGGATCAAATAGGAAAAAATCTTTTAGTATTTGTAACTTATCAAACAGTTTTATTGACTCGTAATTGATTCTACAAAGAGGAAGATCTTTACTAAGAAAGTATTCCAAATCATCTACTGTTATCTGAAATTTGTTAAACAGTCATCATACACGTCTTCCTTATCCCAAGATTTTTTTGGACTAGACTTTTCCTATCTTCAAAGTTAATTCTTTCATCAAATACGGACAAAGCTACTAGTTTATCCACTAAATACCATAAGTGATTTATGAATTTTCCAATCACTGCTTCTGCTGCATGTTTGTCGTCATTTTGTACGCTGCTACTTTTTCAGAAACATTATATTATTCAAAGGAGCCTCGATTGGGTTGCTGCGAAAAACCATATCTTCACACAACATTTAATTGTAAAACAGCTTTGTAAAACAGCATTGAAGGGCAATGTAAGGTCAATTTAAATTGTTTCCTAAATATAAAAATTTTCAAACAAAAATTCCTTTTGCCACCCATGTGGCTCAGAGACAAGCTCCAGCTTGCCGAAAACATATCCCTGTAAGGAAGAAATTCACCAGGAAATATTATTACAAGTTATGAGAATTCTCTGTAAAATTTCTCGATTCCGCTTTTACGAACAATAATATGTCATCAACTTCGTCTTTTAGAATTTAAGTGGTATGTGTAAGTGATTGAAATGTTATAAGTATACTGAATGATGAGATCTTTCCACAAAATTTTGAAGCGCTTAATAAGCGCTTAAATAATTGAATGTCTGATCTAGAACTAAGAAAGGCAAGAAGTTCTTTAAGGACACACTCTGCAGTACGATTTGCTGATGTGCTACAAGTGCATGATGATGGGAATCCAAATGTAATATATCACCGTTCAGTTTTTGCTCTAAAAAATTGCATGCATAATTTATACGGTTGGTATTGCAAGTCGTTGTATCAAACACTACAGCTAGAGCAGTTAGCAATAAAGAGCTATCATCTAAGGTATCATATACAACTGAAGAAATATCTAAGGAATTCTGAGCTGTTCAATATTAGGACCTGAAGCTATCACGGTAATCCGGCTTTCTTTTTCCAGTTACATCTGGATGTAGCTTTGTATCCCAGTGAATAACTACAAAATCTAAATTTAAATTCATGAAATTTAATTTTACCACTCAAAGATTTTCTTTTTCTCTGTTAAGGAATGTGCGATTGATCACTAGGTCATTTGGATTTAAATTTACTGCATCTACATTGGCTGTAAATAAATGAACAACATCTTTACCCCTAATGTGTCATTTGTCTAACAGTGATGAAAGGCGAGCAGATATCAATAGTTGTCAAGCTTTTTTTCATTGTGATAGACCAGCCGTAGAAAACAAAAGTTCAACAGGTTAGGATAGATACCCATTTCGGTTTCTAAATCTTGTGAATCGCAAGAATTTGATGATAATGAAGGACAATGTACTGAAATAGAAGAAAATTAATTTAAAGTATAGATTTTTACATTGTTCCGTTCTGGATATTTTTTTTAAATTCATATTTTAGCTATGGAAAATGCAGTATATTTTTATGTTAGGAGTAATCGAGGATTTTTTGAAATTTATATTTAAAAATTAAAAATTGCATAAGCATTTAGGTATGTTTATAACTAAAGAACAGCGAATTAAAATATAATTGCAATTACTGATATTTATAGCATTGAAACCTTGCGACTCTACTTGCCACACCTATTACATACACGGGGAATTTTGTAAGTCAACACCCCCAAAGCCTGGAGGAGGCAATTTGTTGTTGTCAAAGATCGTTCATTAATGGCCTAGGCCATTCATCAATGGCCTATAGATTCCCTTGTGTCCATCTTGGTGGGAAGAAACGTTCCCCTGCCACTTGGTTCGAACAAGGGCAGAAGAGCGGTACGCTCGACCTAAGGCATTGTTGTACATTTTATTCTCTGTAACATGTTAAATTTTACAGAATGAAAGTGAGGCAATGGTCGGTCTGGAAGTAGCAGTTCCTACTGAGGCTCAAAATTACTTTAAATATAAAACGTTAGAACATTTTTACATAAAAATGAGAAAATCCGCAATTTTTTCTTTTAAATTCAAAGAAGGGGGCCCTAGGGGCACGTGTTAATATTTATGGATTGACTTAAATTTTACAAGGATCATTTATTCGTAGAATGGAAAAAATTGAGGGGGCGTCTTATAAAATATCTGCAACTTAAAAAATAAGGACCACCCTAACATACACTACTGGCCATTAAAATTGCTACACCAAGAAGGCGACATAGTACAGACATGAAATTTAAACGACAGGAAGAAGATGATATGATATGCAAATGATTAGCTTTTCAGCGCATTTAGACAGCGCACGCGCCCGCAGCGACACCTACAATGTGTTTAAATAAGGAAATTGTACAGACATTTTCCCACGTGCTAATTCAGTTTGAACGTTGCTGCGTGTTGGAAAATTGTTGTGATGCCTCGTGTAAGAAGGAGAAATGCGTACCAGCACGTTTCTGACTTTGATAAAGGTCGAATTGTAGCCTACCGGGATTGCGGTTTATCTTATCGCAGTATTGCTGCTCGCGTCGGTCGAGATCCAATGACTGTTAGCAGAATATGGAATCGATGGGTTCAGGACGGTAATACGGAACGCCGTGCGGGATCTCAAAGGCCACCTATCACTAGCAGCCGAGAAGACAGGCATATTATCCGCATGGCTTTAATGGATCGTGCAACCACGTCACGAGCCGTGAGTCAAGAAACGGGCTCGTTTGGAAGACAACAAGTGTCTGCACGAACAGTTCGAAGACGTTTGCAGCAGCATGGACTCTCAGCTCGGAGACCATGGCTGCGGCTTCCCTTGACGCTGCGTCATAGACAGGAGCGCCTTCAATGGTGTGATCAACGACGAGCCTGGGCGCACGAATGGCGAGACGTCATCTTTTCAGATGAATCCAGGTTCTGTGTACATCATCATGATGGTCGCATCCGTGTTTGGCGGCATCGTGGTGGACGCACACTGGCAGCGTGCATTCGTCATCGTCATACTGGCCCATCACCTGGCGTGATGGTATGGGGCGCCATTGGATACACGTCTCGGTCACCTCTTGTTCGCATTGACGGCACTTTGAACAGTGCACGTTACATTTTTGATGTTTTACGACCCGTGGCTCTACCCTTTATTCGAGCCCTGCGAAACCCTACGTTTCAGCAGGATAATGCCCGACCGCATGTTGCCCGTATTGTACGGACCTTCCTTGATACGGAACATGTTCGGCTGTTGCCCTGGCCAGCACGTTCTCCAGATCTTTCACCAATCGAAAACGTCTGGTCAATGGTTGCCGAGCGACTGGCTCGTCACCAAACGCCAGTCACTACGGTTGATGAACTGTGGCATCGTGTTGAAGCTGCATGGGCATCTGTACCTGTACATGCAATCCAATCTCTGTTTGACTCAATGCCCAGGCGTATAACTGCTGTTATTACTGCCAGAGGTGGTTGTTCTGGGTACTGATTTCTCAGGATCTATCCACCCAAATTTCTTGAAAATTTAATCATTTTTTATTTCTAACATAATATATGTGTCCAATAAATATCATTTTGTTATCTGCATTTCCTCCTGGTGTAGCAATTTTAATGGCCAGTAGTGTACATCCAAATCTAAAACGATAAAACTCTAACAATAAAGTAGAGAGAGTTATAAATGGAAAGACAACTTAGTTGATATGTTGTTAAGGAGTTATTTATAAATGTTGTTATACTTCTTACAACAAATTTGACCCTTCCTCCCCCCCTCCCCTACCCGCTTTGCTACAAAGTCACACGTCACCATTATATAACCCTATTGGAAAAAAAAATGATACCGGAAAAAAATATACCGGCTTATGAAACACCGGAACCGGTATCATACTTCCGGTATGTCAGTATTTATACCGGAACCGGTGTTCCATAAGCCGGTATAATTCAGATCCCGGTATCCCATACCGGAACCGGTGTTCCATAAGCCGGTATAATTCAGATCCCGGTATCCCATACCGGAACCGGTATCCCATACCGGAACCGGTATTCCATACCGGAACCGGTGTTCCATAAGCCGGTATAATTCAGATCCCGGTATCCCATACCGGAACCGGTGTTCCATAAGCCGGTATAATTCAGATCCCGGTATCCCATACCGGAACCGGTGTTCCATAAGCCGGTATAATTCAGATCCCGGTATCCCATACCGGAACCGGTATTCCATACCAGAACCGGTATTCCAATAATACCGGTATTCCATGCCGGAACCAGTACTCCATACCAGAACCGGTATTCCATACTGGAACCGGTGTTCCATAAACCGGTATACTTCATATCCGGGTATTCCATACCGGGACCGGGGCTCAATACCGGAACCGGTGTTCCATTAGCCAGTATACTTCAGATCCCAGTAGTCCATACCGGAACCTGTGTTCCGGTATACTTCAGATGTCGGTAGTTCCTACTGGAATTGGTGTTCCATAAGCTGGTACTTCAGATCCCGGTAGTTTTAGCCAGAGTTGTTGTTCCAACTTCAGTTGTATACCGATATTTCTTTCTGGTACTGGTACAGCACATTTCGTTACTTCCTATCGCGGTAGTATATTCTGGTGATTCTCCAGAATGGTCTGTACTGACTTATGATGCGGGAATAGACACTGGTGCAGTCCATTTTGATGTTAAAGTGTACTGGCATTGCATAAGCTGGTACGGTGCATGGTGCCAGTAGCATACTGAAGTCACTAGAATACCAGCATTGCATTAGGTATATTTACGAAGCACAATACTTTAATGTAACATAATTAAATCGACTAAAAATGCGACTTATCAATATCCAAAACTTAAAAGAAGGGATGCAAAATTACAAAATTAATCAAAGCTATATGTAGTGCATTATCGAGTAAGCGATTAAAAAGTAAATATATTTAGTCAGAACAAAAATGTTTAATTGCAATATATTATTATGAGTCCAGCCACTTCAAGAAATTCTTTAAATGACAATAGTTCTTGAGAAAATAGAGAAGATTTATTTACGACAAGAAATATCGTTAGCAACTGCTAAATTAACCATAGCAATTAGGCAAATTCCATTAACACCGTAAACTCAATGGTCACACACGTATTTACATCACAATACGCAAAAACAAATCATAAATCTGAGCATGATACGCAAAATCTGAGCATGTTTGGCACCTCTGTTTTGTGCACAAAAAGTGCACTGTACAAACAGCACACTCTGTACAGCTAAATTGTACAATACTTTTCATATGCAATCACAATGCTCAGACTTAGTGCAATTTTTTACATAATGTTTTCATTGTGTAGAGACTACTTTTTGTCCACAATATTTAAAATGAAAAAAAAAAAGAAATTGAAAATTAAAGTTTCTTAATTTTAGCATGTTTATTAACAATAAATTTATTTAGGAGAACATATCAAAAGTATTGTTCAGTTTTTGATGAAATATAAGAAATTCTAAAATAAAGCCTGTCGTGGAGTGGAAATCATCTTTGTTACCAAAAATCTGTTTATTACTCCTGAAATTCAGCAGCAGTTGTTACAACTGTTACTGCAGTTATAACTTTTTATTGAATACATTAATAAGTTAAAGTTGAACAAAATATAGATTTTAACTTACTAACATATATGGCAAGAATGTCCTTCCTACCAGGAATGATGATGAACCCCCTCCCCCAAGCAAACCAGACCCCAAAGTTGAGATCAATAAACCCTTTAAAATGTCTATGGCATAATCTGGATTAATAAATCTGGATCACTGTGTCATAACCCAAATTTAATGCTCTTTCTTGCCACAAAAGGTTTTCTTGTGCATGCTTACGATATAAAACTATATAATCAACGGTGATGCATTAAAATTTCATAATTTAGAAGCAAAAATTTCACACATTCAGTATGCATTATTAATTTAGACAACAAAAAGTAAATAATAAGCGCCACATTATAATTTTTTCCAAATATTGTAACATTCGAGTTTAAACCACTTAAAACTACTATTGTGTAGATGTTTATTCTCCAATATTTTTCAGCTGTTCGTGTCAGTTTTGTTGCTGTATAGCATAGAAAAACATAGTGTGTTATCTATATAACTCACAGCGTGTTACTGGTTTCCATGGTTTGAAAATATATTTTGATACCTATCAGATATTTTCAAATTTAAATAATTAAATGTATTGTCAAATTGTTGCTGTTTATTTTCGTACATTATTCTTATAGTATATAGATTTAAAATTAATGTTTCTTTCATTACTTATACACCCAAACCTGTTTTTATGCGATGGATGGTGACCGCATAAAGAAAAATCCCATTAAAAAATATTGTTCGAAACTTCACAAGTAGTTATAAAAGGTTGTTTTTGCAACACAGTTAAAAAAAAAAAAATGTGGTGGATAGGGAACGCATAAAAAAAGTCTCACAAAGAAAATAACCCCAAAATTAAACAAAATCAAAATAAACCAAGTGAAGATAATTTTGCAGACTCCTGAAAAATTTCCTGAACAAGGAAATTTTTGGGAGGTCAGTGACTTCCCATCAGGATGCCCATGTCCTCACTTGAAGATATTACTTCACACTCGTTTTATAAATAATTTTCATACACTGCACAAAAACAGGTTTGCATATAAATAAACATGTATTTAATGTAAAAATTTATTCACTTTAAATGGTATTAAATCTAGCTGATATCTACAATTTTGAAATATAATTTAATATAAGAATAAAATATAGCATAACTACAGTTGATATTGACTATATTTTGGTTATTGACTATAATATTTATATACTCTATGAAACTGATTACAAATATACACACAAGCCTTGTAAAGAATCACAGTATCATATACACAAATATAATGTTCTATGTAATATTAATACATGAAAAGCTGATTTAAAATCATAGGTTATATTAGCTTAGTTTTATTGATTATTGCTTACATGTGTTTTAATGCTTATATGTAATTTAAAATTAATGTTTTACAATAAATTTTATTAAATTTAATTGAGTTGCTTTTGCAACAATAGTAAACAAATTTTACAAAATTATAAATTTTAGAAACTGAAAAAAAAAAAAAAAAAAACAATACCAGTCAGGGTTGGCTGATTGGACCCAATGGTTTTTTTTTTAAATAACCCATTTAAAAAACCCATTATTTAGCCCACTTTTCGGTTTTTTAAAATTTTCTGAGAAGTTTTTTTAAAAACATTAAATATTTTCACAATTTAAACTTCTTTTTTATTTGTTCTTCATCACTGACAGTGGACATAAAAAACAAATTTTGAACTTCAGTGGTTTTTCTTAACTCTTTATGGCATTAAAAAATACTTCAAAGATTTTAAATAAATATATTTAACTTTTTTCTTTAACTGGTCAATAAATAACTCAAATTGTCTTGACTAAGCCCTGTCACGTCTGATTTTCTCAATATTTGTAGTTTGTACAGAAACTACTCTAGCTAAAAGGCTCTTTCATTTGAATTATTTTCTGCAAACCAACACATCACAAATCTCGAATAAACAAGGTATATTTTTTAGAAGACAACAGGCATTACAAACGGTCAGACAGAAAACAGAATAGGATGTACAGTATTTTCATTATCTTATGAAAAAGTTTAATATTTCTTACTCTGTGCACAGAAATAGAAAATAATTTGTGGGTCCGAAAGTCATGCAATAAGTCCCTTGCTAGCATTTACCTTGGGTGGAGGGTATTGGAGACCCTCTCTCTCCTTCAGCAGCATATTGTAATTGTAGGGATATCAGCAACTCACTTGACGTGGTCTGACAAAGTTATTAAATTGGTAGATGCTGGCATCATTTGGGGCTAAGTGCAAAGACCCATAACAAAATGAAGTTAAAAAATGCTACAGGCCTATGTGAACTTAATGTAAATACAGTAACACCTTTAGTGAAAATACGGGGTTTTGTATATTTAATTTGAATTCTTGATCCTGTAATATATAAGTCATATCTTCTTATAGGAAATCTTTGAATAACTTCGTTTATTAACGTAGAGTGGATAAATGAGATGAAAGTTAATTAGGTTGAAAATTAAAAATTTTATTTCAATTTTTTAATTATTATGACAATTCTTCTGATTACGTGATAAAGCAATTAAATTGATAGTTGCGGGGATCGTAAAAAATGAAGTCACAAAAGCACTACAGGCTTGAGAGCTCTTAATAAAAACATAATATACCTGTAAGGAAAATATTGTATTTTCATTAAGAAATTTGAAACCTTGACCCTGTAATGTAAAAGTTCTCTGCTAATGGGAAATTTTTTAAGAACTTGTCGTACACGGAACAAGAGTGGATAAATAAGATGAAAGGAAATTGGAATGAAAATTTATATTTTTAAGTGACATAGTCGAACCTCCATAACTCCAATATTTCTTTATCTCAAAGTTTTCATCAGGTCTCGAGCTTTTGAGACTGTTGTGGAAACTTCACGTAACTTGAACGTTTTAGCTGGTGCCTTGGGACTTAAGTTATCAAATTTGAGTTGACTGTATCTAAATTTTTAAATTGTCATGATAATTCTTTTGAGGACGCATGCCTCAGTTTCCGATTATTATCTTTAGATATAACAATAAGATAAACATATATTGACATATATATTTAGATAAACATATATTGACAAAAACAAATTTTTAAAATCAATATGCGTGCATTTGGAGGCATTCATTTTGTCTAACGCAGACAGTAGAGTTCCGGCACTTGAATGATAATCTGGCTGAATCTAAGAAACACCCTCAGCAGCAAGGACGGATTCAGGAATCCTTCGAGGGACAAAATTGCGCTTTAGAACTTCAATTTTGGAAAAATGGCAAGCCTATGAACCCTCTCCCTCACCATAATCCAGTATCGTTTAAAATAGTCCTTTTGGGACTGCAGTTTTGAAAAATTAACAGAGGAAAGAGCTTGAACTTCATTCCCTCACCAAAGCCTTCTCCTAAACATTACCAAAGATGATTTAAAATCGCATTTTTAAGACTTCAAGTTTGAAATTATTCCAAAAATCTTCTGATTAAAAGTTCCATAAAATTTTTGGCAGATTAACTAAAAAATAGTTTTGAAACTTTAATGTCGAAAAATTGCTTATAGAGTGCCTCCCTTGTATCCGTTCATGCATGCTCAGTAGGGCAAAAAAACCTCTACTAGCAGACTTATTGATAAATACCCATTAACAATACATTTATACTGCATCGACAAAAAATTTATCTTTGGATGCCAGAACAATCATTTAACAGAATTCCAAGATTCTGGAATGGAAAAACTGTATGAATTCAGCAGAATCCAGAGTATTCTTGAGAGAATTTTCTGCTTATATGGGGAGAAGAACCCAAGACAAAAAATAAGTAAAATGAACCTTTTTTTAAAAAATGAAGTGACGAAAATCAGAGTCCACACAACAATCTAACAGTGGCCTGAAAACTGCGCAACCTATGGTGTAATTGTCTATTTACTTTGCACGTTTTAGCTAGTTCTCTGATTTGTTAACATGTCCTATTTCCAGTTACTTATAAATTAAGTCATGGATATTTTCTATTTGTTTTTGTAACACACATCTCATTTTCCTTACTGATGTGTACCAGTAAGTAGAACTACTATTATCCAAATTTTTTCCAGAAAAAGAAAATTAAGACAGAAACTAATGCAAAATATTTGTAGAAGTGATTCGCAAAATAAATAATCTGTCTAAGCGCTTTTCCGTCTGTGAGTTAGTTAAACACTAGCTCACACTAGTCACTTTGACAGAGATATTTAGCAAGTAATGATTTTCATTCAGAGTACAGTACATCCTTCCCGACATAATGTTCAGTAGCATGTAAAAACACTCTACTTTCATTTGATAAAGAATTTAAAAATAGTTTTTCCCCATTTCAAATACAAAAATTTATTAAAATAGCATTTCTTTTCAAAAGAAATTCATTTGTCCGAGTCTACTGTAGTTGAACATTGACCAATTTGTAATTTTTCTTATTTCTATACATTTGAATTTTTAGCCTTATTCTGCTTAACTTGTTTCTTTTAGGTACAGTTACTTCTGTACAAAAGTTACTGCTACTCAACTGTGGTTTTATTTTTGTGTAAATCATGCAAAAATGTTTGGCGATAAATTTTACTTGACTGTATACAAAAAACACCGTAGAAATATCCCCCAAAAATAAATAAATGTGAAAAAAAAAAAACCGAATGAAACAAATAAAAGAAAAAGGGCTTTACCTAAAAAATATAAAAGGAACGTAACAAAAATTGCTTGTGAGCGAAATGTAAGATTTTTTTTCCCCGTTTTCTAGCGACGAAAATTAATATGGTTAAGTTCTCGGGGACTTATTTAATATGCTAGAATCAACTCAGACAAAAATTAAAAAGAACAAAGCTTAAAATTAACAAATATTAAAAAAAAAAATTAACTTTATATTAGCACCTTAAAGAATAAAACAAGGACAGCGCAACACTAGTAAAGAAATTACACGACAAAAAATTGCTAGAAATAATAGTAAGAAAAAAAATAATAAAAATTTTTCGAAAGAGACATACTGAATTGAATGAACTAAAAAAAAAAAACGTGCAAAGCATGAAGCAACAATGTAAACAAATCGACCGCATGGTTCTGTGTTAGGTTGAGTTGACTTCATTTAAGTCGGAAACTGATTCGTTAGGAGTGAAAAATGATTCATAAATTATTAAATATTAGAAAATCTAGGACGAATACAAATTAAAAAAAAACTTCGTTATGCAAACCGCTGGGATGTAAATCAATTTTGTGCCAATTTTCATCATCATACGTTGCGTTGATTTTTCAGTAGATTACTTGACCCGAAAAGCTATTGCGCAATCAAAAGTTATTCGCAGCTCCAATGCTCGAATACGCTACCTTGCGGTGATTAGCAATACTAAAGAAAAAGGTAAAACATTCCATTCCACGGTTTGATTCATACAAAATTAATTTCAAATGGAAACGCGTGGCGCAAAACGAGCCTTTATTTTTCTCTCTCCGTTGGCAACAACCCGCTTTGTTTACGTACGATCTTTGTTTACGTTCTGCAGACTCGCTTCTAGCGTTAGATGTCTAGCGTTAGAATTTGATTTTAGAATGAGTGTTTTTAATCACTTGAATATAATTTTAAAAGAAGAGAGCAGTGGACTTGGAAGTCTTTAGATGAAAGATTTAAACGCAGATCGGTCAGAAATGCTGCCAATAGGATTAGGCGCGCAAACGCACGCCGTAAATCGTGAATTGCAAACCGAGTGAGTTCTGTAAGTGTTTCCAAACATATTTCCGGTGTAATCATGCACTTTACTGGAGAAAAGAGTTGAACTAACACTGACAGTAATAAAACTGGAGAAAAATATTAATGTATAAAAAAATGCTAATAATAACATTGATACTTATCCTCGAAATACCACTTATTTTATCCGATAGTAACGTGCCTTTTAATTCAAACGTGAACAATTTCCTGTTAGATTAGCCTTCCCAATAACTATAAATAATGCACAGAGTCAAACTTTTGATAAAATTTGTTTAGATTTTAAAAAACCACTTTTCAGTCATATACATGTCATTGTAAGTCATTCAAAGTCTTGTATCTGAAAACCCAGAAATTTTCAACTGTGTATGTAGTGAGGTATTATGATTTTCTTCTTTTAAAAAAATTCCTTTGCAAAGCCAATGTTTCTGTCGAAAGGTTTTCCCTTAACCATAATACTTACAAAAAATTAAGCTCCCTACTTACTTGGGCTGTAGAGTCGGAGGAAAAATGTCTTACTCCCACTCCAGGATTTTTAGAGACTCCGATTCCTTTACCCAAAATTAGTCTGACTCCAGCTGTGATTCCTCAAATACTGGCAGAGCTGCGAATTTTCAGAGAAAATTACCAACTGTCTCTTGAAATTTTAAACCTTTGACTCAACCTCTTTTACCAAAAAACCACTCCAACTCCACAGCCCAGCTAGAGCTTGATCACAAAAAGAAGACGGATGACTTTGATGCAAAAACATCCGTCATTTGTATCATTTGTAATAGGTTTTTTGTTAATATTTTGGAAGATAGGATTAGCGAAACCATGCCTCTTATTATTTGGTGCTTTCTGGCAGATTCTACCAATTACAAATGATGCAAATTATGTTTCACTTCAAGGTCATCCGCCTTCTGTTCGTGGTCAAGCTTTACTAACTGCAATCTGTAAAAACTGAAGTTTTTTTCCAACCACATTTTTGTATATACAGTGAAGCACCGTTTATGCATTTTTGATGGGACTATGAAAAAAGCGTACAAATGAAAAAACATATACTTGGTAAAGGTTAATGTATATTAGACTCTCCAGGGACCAATTTAAAAAATGTATTAGTAATTAAAACGTATAAAAGGGAAACGTATAAACTGTGCTTCACTGTATTATGTTATTCCACGTAGACTAAATGAATTTATTGAACAATTCTCATTGCAAAACATGTCACTTAGTTTTGCAAAGCATTGAAGTTAAGAACTGAACAACAATGACAAAGTAAAGCAACAAATTGAATCACGAAGACCTGAAAAGCGAAACATTTCACATACTTTTGCAATGGCATTGATGTTAAGAAGTGAACCACAGTGACAGAGTAAAGCGACAAATTGAATCGTGAAACCTGATTTTACTGCTAATACGTTTTCATAAAATCATTTTGACCCTGCTTTATTTATAGTCATTAAGAAGACGAATCTAACATGAAATTGTTTACGTTTAAATTTAAAAGGCATATTACTATGGAATGAAATAAGTGGTATCTGAGGTATGACATAAACATTAGTGTTATATAATAATCATTAATTTTTTTGCTACAATAATATTTTTCTTCAGTTTTATAATTATCAGTCTAAGGTCAACCCTTTTTCTCCAGTAAAGTGCATGATCAATCCATAAATGTGTTCGGAAACACTTGCGGAATTCTCTCGATTTGAAGTACACATTGTGCATTTGTGCACCTTAGCCTATCAGCAGCATTTCTGACTGATCTGAGTTTAGTTTTTTCATCCAGGGCCAGATTTGGAAATGTGGAGGCCCTGGGGGAATGAAAGAGTGGAGGGCCCTAATCAGGGTTCAAAAAAAAAAAAAATCATCATATTTTGGAAAATATCCGATACATTGATATATATCCGAATTGATATATAGCCATTCATCCCTTCAGTGTGTCAATAAAATGAGTACGAAGCATTCTTGGGAACTAAACCCTGGGAGTTTTGCATTAGGCTGACCTCTTAACAGGAACATCTGCCTAGCTCCCAAGAGACCTTGGTCAGGAGGAGTGAGATGGGTACAGTAGGCCTTGGCCCTCATAAGATGTCATGCCACTAGGTTTGGTTTTTTGACTCTTAAAACACTCATCCTAACATTTTTTACTAAATCACTGCTTTTAGAGAATGTCAGAAGTTGCTTGCTCTTTGCAACTGTTAGGCATTTTAGAAAATATATACACACATTTTGACACTGAACATAGTATAATTAATGACCATGAAATGTTTTTAAGCTGCCTTAGTCTTTACAGTATGTAAACATTGTATGGTTTTTTTCACTAATTTCTTTTGCATTCAGTAAATGTAGGAAACAAAGATTATATTATGATTGTAATTTTAGTGCAAAAATGTTCCCTTACATACTTTTCTCAAAAGATAATGAAATTGCAAACTTATGCTTATAATAATCTAATGCAGGATTTGCATGTCAAATTAATTGTCCCCTTTAAATGTATGAAAATCATAAGTGTTATGAGATTCATATAAAAAACACTAACCTTTTTTTAATACAAATAAAACTAGACTAATGTATTAGTGACCTGTGAGCGAGTGTAACAATGGTATGCTTTTTGATAGGAACTGTATGGGGAAATTAACTTTAGTTTTGTTGCAAAATAAACCTTAAATTATCTGGCATGCCGAAAGATTCAAATTTCCGGCATGCTGGTCAACCTCGCTTTTCGGGGTAATATGGTATTAAAAAATCTAGATTAAATTGATACTCGTTTCAAAATTCCCCCGTAAGATTTCATACTGGCATTTAAATTTCCAGTGTGGTTAGTTACAGGTTTCAAAATTTCTAGTACGTTTAAAAACCACTATTAAAAATCCAGATTAAATTGATTCTGGTTTCAAAATTTCCAGTATGTTTAAAAACCGGCATTAAAAAATCCAGACTAAATTGATACTGGTTTCAAAATTTCCAGTATGTTAAAAACCGGTATTAAAAAATCCAGATTAAATTAATACTGGTTTCAAAATTTCCAGTATGTTAAAAACCGGTATTAAAAAATCCAGATTAAATTGATACTGGTTTCAAAATTTCCAGTGTAAATTGATACCGGTTTCAAAATTTCCAGTATGCTTAAAAACCGGTATAAAAATCCAGATTAAATTGATACTGGTTTCAAAATTTCCAGTATAAATTGATACCGGTTTCAAAATTTCCAGTATGTTTGAAAACCGGTATAAAAAAATCCAGATTAAATTCATACTGGTTTTGAAATTTCCAGTATAAATTGATACCGGTTTCAAAATTTCCAGTAAGATTTCATACCGGAATTTAAATTTCCGGTATGATTTTCTTTTTTCCGGTACAAATCATACTGGGTCCGGTATCATTTGGATACTGGTTTTAGGATTTTTTTCCAATAGGGAAGCATACTTTTATTGAAATAATGTATGATTTCACACTTCTTGTTACCCCCTCCCTTAGTTTTGTTACAAACTCACAATTTCATGAACCTCTCTCCCTCCCATAAGCATGATTTCATTTGTGAACGCCCCCTAGTAAGGAAAGTAAAAATGTTTTTTTTTTTCTTGGACACTAGGGGACAAATGGAAACACCACATTCATTTCCCCAAGAGTCTGATGTAGGTAGATAATCCCATTTTACACAATCAGTTCAGAAGCTTAATAAATTCTACACCGACAATACTCAATTTGAGGTCCGCAGTTTGTAGGCGACCTGCTGAATCCTCCAAATGTAATTTGAAAACATTACAGATAAACGTCATATAAAATATTAACTGTGCACCTACTTTATATAACATAAACACACAAAAGTATAATTTACACAAAATTTTAATCATCCAAAAAAAAAATTAAGAATAAAAAATTTAGTTGTGACAGAGAACAGAATTTTTGGGATAAATGGAAGCATTAAAATTGTTCAACAACAATAGCTGTGAAGATGCAATTCATAAAGAAATGTTTTTTAAGACCCTCCACATGACTAGTGAAACTATTTGAAACCAGTTACTTTGCATTCGTAGATCTGCTGGAGGGTAAATGTAAGATTAATCAACTTTAAAAAACATTTTTTTCTCCTCAGGATCGTCTTCAAACAATAATGACGTGTAGTCACGCGGAACTCTGAAAGGTCTTCTATGTGTTATAAGTCTTCAATATTATATTTTTAGGTTCAAAAATTACCACAAGTATGGTAATAGTTTGTTTCCATTTATCACATGTTTCCTTTTACACCAATAGGCCCTAAACGACTTGATACAATGAGGCA